>NC_090655.1:139137416-139354916 GCF_040937935.1 Hyperolius riggenbachi | reverse complement strand
TTTGGGGGGTGCCTAATTGTAAGCACCCCTGTAAAGCCTAAAGGTGCTCATTGGACTTTGGACCCCTTAGCGCAGTTAGGCTGCAAAAAAGTGCCACACATGTGGTATTGTCGTACTCAGGAGAAGTAGTACAATGTGTTTTGAGGTGTATTTTTACACATACCCATGCTGGGTGGGAGAAATATCTCCATAAATTACAATTTTTTTATTTTTTTTTACACACAATTGTCCGTTTACAGAGAGATTTCTCCCACCCAGCATGGATATGTGTAAAAATACACCCCAAAACACATTGTACTACTTCTCCCGAGTACGGCGATACCACATGTGTGGCACTTTTTTGCACCCTAACTGTGCTAAGGGGCCCAAAGTCCAATGAGTACCTTTAGGATTTCACAGGTCATCTTGCGGAATTTGATTTCCAGACTACTCCTCACGGTTTAGGGCCCCTAAAATGCCAGGGCAGTATAGGAACCCTGCAAATGAACCCATTTTAGAAAGAAGACACCCCAAAGTATTCAGTTAGGAGTATGGTGAGTTCATAGAAGATGTTATTTTTTGTCACAAGTTAGCGGAAATTGATTTGTATTGTTTTTTTTCACAAAGTGTCACTTTCCGCTAACTTGTGACAAAAAATAAAATATTCTATGAACTCACCATAGTCCTAACAGAATACCTTGGGGTGTCTTCTTTCTAAAATGGGGTCATTTGTGGGGTTCCTATACTGCCCTGGCATTTTAGGGGCCCTAAACCATGAGGAGTAGTCTGGAAATCAAATGCCGCAAAATGACCTGTGAAATCCAAAAGGTACTCATTGGACTTTGGGCCCCTTAGAACAGTTAGGGTGCAAAAAAGTGCCACACATGTGGTATAGCCATACTCGGGAGAAGTAGTATAATGTGTTTTGGGGTGTATTTTTACACATACCCATGCTGGGTGGGAGAAATATCTCTGTAAATGACAATCTTGATTTTTTTTTTACACACAATTGTCCATTTACAGAGATATTTCTCCCACCCAGCATGGGTATGTGTAAAAATACACCCCAAAACACATTGTACTACTTCTCCCGAGTACGCCGATACCACATGTGTGGCACTTTTTTGCACCCTAACTGCGCTAAGGGGCCCAAAGTCCAATGAGTACCTTTAGGATTTCACAGGTCATTTTTGTTTCAAGACTACTCCTCACGGTTTAGGGCCCCTAAAATGCCAGGGCAGTATAGGAACCCCACTAATGACCCCATTTTAGAAAGAAGACACCCCAAGGTATTCAGTTAGGAGTATGGTGAGTTCATAGAAGATTTTATTTTTTTGTCACAAGTTAGCGGAAATTGATTTTAATTGGCTTTTTTTCACAAAGTGTCATTTTCCGCTAACTTGTGACAAAAAATAAAATCTTCTATGAACTCACCGTACTACTAACGGAATACCTTGGGGTGTCTTCTTTCTAAAATGGGGTCATTTGTGGGGTTCCTATACTGCCCTGGCATTTTAGGGGCCCTAAACTGTGAGGAGTAGTCTTGAAACCAACAATGTCGCAAAATGACCTGTGAAATCCTAAAGGTACTCATTGGACTTTGGGCCCCTTAGCGCACTTAGGGTGTAAAAAAGTGCCACACATGTGGTACCGCCGTACTCAGGAGAAGTAGTATAATGTGTTTTGTGGTGTATTTTTAAACATACCCATGCTGGGTGGGAGAAATATCTCTGTAAATGACAATTGTTTGATTTTTTTTTTTACACACAATTGTCCATTTACAGAGAGATTTCTCCCACCCAGCATGGGTATGTGTAAAAATACACCCCAAAACACATTATACTACTTCTCCTGAGTACGGCGAAACCACATGTGTGACACTTTTTTGCAGCCTAGGTGCGCTAAGGGGCCCAACGTCCTATTCACAGGTCATTTTGAGGCATTTGTTTTGTAGACTACTCCTCACGGTTTAGGGCCCCTAAAATGCCAGGGCAGTATAGGAACCCCACAAGTGACCCCATTTTAGAAAGAAGACACCCCAAGGTATTCTGTTAGGAGTATGGTGAGTTCATAGAAGATTTTATTTTTTTGTCACAAGTTAGTGAAAAATGACACTTTGTGAAAAAAAACTAATAAAAATCAATTTCCGCTAACTTTTGACAAAAATAAAATCTTCTATGAACTCGTCATACACCTAACAGAATACCTTGGGGTGTCTTTTTTTCTAAAATGGGGTCACTTGTGGGGTTCCTATACCGCCCTGGCATTTTACGGGCCCAAAACCGTGAGTAGTCTGGAAACCAAATGTCTCAAAAATGACTGTTCAGGGGTATAAGCATCTGCAAATTTTGATGACAGGTGGGCTATGAGGGGGCGAATTTTGTGGAACCGGTCATAAGCAGGGTGGCCTTTTAGAATACAGGTGTATTGGGCCTGATCTGATGGATAGGAGTGCTAGGGGGTGACAGGAGGTGATTGATGGGTGTCTCAGGGGGTGGTTAGAGGGGAAAATAGATGCAATCAATGCACTGGGGAGGTGATCGGAAGGGGGTCTGAGGGGGATCTGAGGGTTTGGCCGAGTGATCAGGAGCCCACACGGGGCAAATTAGGGCCTGATCTGATGGGTAGGTGTGCTAGGGTGTGACAGGAGGTGATTGATGGGTGTCGCAAGGTGTGATTAGAGGGGGGAATAGATGCAAGCAATGCACTGGCGAGGTGATCAGGGCTGGGGTCTGAGGGCGTTCTGAGGGTATGGGCGGGTGATTAAGTGCCCTAGGGGCAGATAGGGGTCTAATCTGATGGGTAGCAGTGAAAGGGGGTGATTGATGGGTAATTAGTGGGAGTTTGGAGGAGAGAACAGATGTAAACACTGCACTTGGGAGGTGATCTGATGTCGGATCTGAGGGCGATCTATTGGTGTGGGTGGGTGATCAGATTGCTCGCAAGGGGCAGGTTAGGGGCTGATTGATGGGTGGCAGTGACAGGGGGTGATTGATGGGTGGCAGTGACAGGGAGTGATTGACAGGTGATCAGTGGGTTATTACAGGGAAGGACAGATGTAAATAATGCCCTGGCGAATTGATAAGGGGGGGTCTGAGGGCAATCTGAGCGTGTAGGCGGGTGATTGGGTGCCCGCAAGGGGCAGATTAGGGTCTGATCTGATGGGTAACAGTGACAGGTGGTGATAGGGGGTGATTGATGGGTAATTAGTGGGTGTTTAGAGGAGAGAATAGATGTAAACACTGCGCTTGGGTGGTGATCTGATGTCGGATCTGCGGGCGATCTATTGATGTGGGTGGGTGATCAGATTGCCCGCAAGGGGCAGGTTAGGGGGTGATTGATGGGTGGCAGTGACAGGGGGTGATTGATGGGTGATTAGGGGGGTGATTGGGTTCAAACAGGGGTCTGGGGGGTGTGCAGGGGGGGGGGTCTGAGGGGTGCTGTGGGCGATCTGGGGCAGGGGGGGGGGGAGAAATCAGTGTGCTTGGGTGCGACATAGGGTGGCTGCAGCCTGCCCTGGTGGTCCCTCGGACACTGGGACCACCAGGGCAGGAGGCAGCCTGTATAATACACTTTGTAAACATTACAAAGTGTATTATACACTTTGTATGCGGCGTTCGTCGGGTTAACATCCCGCCGGCGCTTCCGTATGGCCGGCGAGATGTTGCAGTGGGTGAGCGGAGACAGGCGCCGGCGGAGGATCGCGTCACGGATGACGCGATCGCTCCGCCCATGCCCTTACAAGGACCGCCGCCTCTGTGGGTGAGCTGGTCCTTGCGGGCTCCACTTCCCGGCCGCCCCTGTGCGTTAGGCGGTCGGGAAGTGGTTAATGGTCACCTAAGTGCTGATAAGTGGAGGTAGATACTGGAAGTTGTTTAATGTATCCTAAATCAATTCTGCAGCATTCAGGACAGTGACCCCAAACATGCAAAAGTCATTAAAAGCACACTGAAACTGAAGGGGGGAAAAAACATGATGTGGCCAGAGTTTTTCCCAGTATCCCATTTTCTTTGTGGCCCCTCAGTTGCACTGGTCGCCCCTCTGTTGTGGTGCTGTCTTTCCTCTTTAAAAGCTGCAACTGGGCACAGTCGCAGCCACGCCACAGGCTCTGTCCAGTCCATGTACCTCCTCAATCCAGCTGTTGAATGGCTATGCACAGCAGTTGCGGCTGGGAGCGTTCTGCATATGTGCAATTTAAATTAATTCCAGGCCCACCTGAGAAACTAAAAAGCCCTGGAAGAAGCACCCCATACAGCCAAATAACTTTTTTCAGTTCAGGTGTGCTTTAAAGCAAACCTGTACTGGCTGGGGAACAAAAAAAGTGTACACTTGCCTAGGTAGAGAAAAGCAACTGGATAGTCCCAAGGCGTCCTGTGTCCTCCTCGACTCCACCGCTGCTGGCCGGGGCCGCCTGACAGTTTGTGGCCGTGCTCCCCTTCGTGGACAAGCAGCTTCAGCTTATGACTACGCTTATGGCTACGCTTATACATGGTGGGGGGGGGGCGCACCCAGGAAAACATATGGTACAAGCTCTTGTCGGATTTGTTTAGATGGACCAAGTGAGGTAACCAACGGGTCCAGAGGGACTATCCAGAAACTTCCTTCTAACTTGGTAAGTACCATATGTAATTTTTTTGTTCCCCAACTAGTCTAGGTTCACTTTAAGAAGCATCTTCAGCGAACCATAGAACAAGATTCTTGAAAGAGATAGTATGGCCTTCGTAGAGGCCTGATGTCAATATCATTGAGCTTGTATAAGATTGCATGAAGGGACAGAAGTAACTCAGGTAGAAGAGAGAAATATTACAAATGGTGCATACTGTCTATAACAAATACAACAGGCAACCTATTCTGTAAAAAAAAAAGTGTATTAAAACAGCTGTCCCTACTATAACTTTGATTTTGTATTAATATGCAATTTTGGAATATGCTAGAAAGTGGATATTTTAGCAGAAGTATCCCAAATCAGGAAATTGTGTGCTCATTGTCACATTTACAGAAGGGATTCCACAGCTCAAACAATTACCATAACAAAAAATGGACATTCAACAACAGACAACACAGAGCTTATGCACAAAGTGCTACTTATTTCTGCTTTATTCAAGCCTAGATTACAAACTACTTCAGTAAGGGGTTAAAGGAGAACTCTTCTACTACCACCGTTTCCATTAACACTGCAAATATAACAATTCTAGTGTGGCTGCAGATTTTAAACACAAATTCTAGGCATGTTCCATTCACTAAGGTGTTGCCAGGTAAAACAGGACCTTAGCAACTGCATCATGTGTTACGTACATGGAACCCACACGGGATCACTGGAAATACTGTGACAGTGAGAAAGAAAAAGCACAGGGCTACAACTTGCTGAGCTATTACTGGATCCACAGCTGTGTCTCTATATTCACAAACCCCAGAGGAGACGTGTACACCATACTGCACAAGACAACTGAAATCAACACAGCTTGTGATTTCTAACTGTATAGCTCTAATCAACATTTGAAAGGGGTCTTAAAGGGAACCTGAAGCGAGTAAAATTATTTAAAATAAACACGTGATGTAGCTGCAAATGAATATTAGATACTAACCTCACTGTCAGTTCCTCTCAGAAGCTCACCATTTTCTTCTTACAGTGATCCCTTCTAGTTCTGACAATATTTTGTCAGAACTGAAATATACCAGTTGCTGTCAGTTATATATCAGCAGCTGTCAGTTCCAACTGAATGTACAAGGTAATGACCATCAGAGGCGCCAGCAGAATAAAATTAATATAAAATTGTTAAGAATTGCCGGGAGGGAAAGTGGTGGACTTCCCCTCAATAATTAGACACCAAGGTCTGTCATCGAATCAAACGAATACATTTATTCAATAGTACCCCAAAATCTGCTGGCGCCTCTGATCACCTACCAGTATACTTGAGTCCACCCCAGGTGGAGGGGTGACCCTACCCCATTTTTTCTGATCTACAGAGAGCGACTTCTTAATCCTGAGTGAGGACAGGTCTAATCTCCTCACCTGCCTATACAGTGGTTGCCTGAGCGGTAACCCATGTTTGTGAGTATAACCATCTCACCTATTCATTTCCCTTCGTATCTCTGACATACTACACCATATTGGGCTCTCGATTTCTCTCTTTTTTAAGGTAATGACCATGTTTCCCTATGGCTCAAGTGGGCGATATTACAGTAACAGTGTGCTGACCATGAAGCTGTTATGGGTGATGGCCATTTTTAAAATGGAGGATGGAAAATTCCATTGAGCACTGTGGACAAATGGGATTCGGGAGAGAAGAAAGAGCTTGAGTAGTAGACTTTGATCCATGCAGGCCTTACCTTACAACTTACAGGACATACATTCCAAACACACAACAGATAGAACTTAGCCAGGAACTCCATGGTGCACTGCAGTCCCTCCTCCTATCCTACTTCACATTACAGCCGCTGCCCGGGCCCTCTGAAAGTTTGCAGACGCACTACCACCAGTGCACAAGCGTGGCCACACTGACTGTGCAATAGCACGGGGCCGCTCATGAATGGGGGAAAAGCCAAGCATGAGCGTCACTGTGCTACTGAGCAGGCGCAAGATGGCTGTGCTCAGTTGTGCAAACTTCTTCCAAGTGTCTGTGCCGAAGTGATTTGAGGGATTATCCAGAGGCTTCCCTCAACTAAGTTAAGTATCTACACCTTAAAGCATAGGGAGATAATGATAGCAGCACACTCAGTTTTTGTTTAAACATACTTTTACCCAAAAGAACATTTTAATTTTAATAAATGCTGCCTTCGCAATGGCACAGTAGAAGCTCTAAATTCACTAATCTTTCAAAAGTTTTTACTATAGTCTGTGTGACACAGATAGGGATTGCATACTTTTGCCACCTAATTGCAGACACATGTTCACCAAGGTTTTCTAAGGCAGGCTGTACACTAGTCGATTTGGCCACCGATATACAGCAGATTCAATCTCTGTGCTTGAATCTACTGTGAACTGTACCGCTTGCGTGTGCTTTAACTTCATGCGGCTTTATCTCCCCCGTGTTCTCTTCTGCGTCATGTGACAAGCCGAAGTTCAAACACTACAGCTCTGGCAGCATACATGAAGCTGTAGTGTTTGAACTTTAGCTTGTCACATGGCCAGGAAGCGAAGAGGGACACGGGGAGGAGGAGACCTGCTGGAACAAGTTAAAGCACCAGATCCAGGACAGACATTAGCCAGACAGGTGAGAGTACTGCTGCCATCAGGGGGAGCAAATATTGGGGAAAGCCATCTGAAATAGATTCAAAAGCTACAGTATGTGCAGCCTCTAGATCCCTCTCTGATCAGATTTGATCAGAGGGGGATCTATCTGATGGTCAATCTGGTGGCCATCTATAAGTGTATGTCCACCTTAACGTTCCTTAAGCTTAATAAAAAAAAATGTTTTAAAAAAAATCAAACTCCGTTGTGAGATGCTCAGGCCATGTTTGAAAATCCATGAATTCATTTTACAGTCATGATCAGATAAATGTAGTTCTGGGATCATGCTCACAACCTTGTGCATTATTGATATTAACTTCAACTATCACACAAGGCATGATCCATCCAGCCCTTTAGGAAACAAACATGTGAATGTGTCCAATACGTGTGACCTTCTCACGCCAATTTTTTTGCACATTTTATAAAGCTTCTTTGTACACTATCAAAGGGTGAGGCAGACATGGTGGTAAATGCTTGCAGGGTGTTTCCAGTCTCTACCAGGAACAATTACCACAATGATTATAAAATGCTATTGAAGTTACACAGCTAGCTATGTCAATGAAATTTATACTGCATACACAGTATATACACAACAGCCAATGGCACAGGTAACAGACTGAACTACAAAGCCAAGCTTACATGGGGAAGATTAATCAAAACCAGTGCAGGGAAAAATGAAGCAGATGTCCAGATGCAGGATTCTGATTGGTTACTCTTCTGCCCCATTGTACACCAGTTCTGCTCCAGCTTTACTTGCATTGCTTTTGTTTAAACGACCCCCCGCAGTAGTAATGTTTATCTGTATATGTACGTAAGGTTATCAAACACCAGCATAAAAGGCAAGTTGCAACACTGCTTTGAGTGTGTGTGTGTTTGGGTGGGTGGGGGGGGTATAATTACTCTATATACTTAAGTGTAAGTCTCAAAATTTAGGCCCCATTCACGTCATAAAAGTACAGGGGTCGACTTATACACAAGTCACTGGCAACACAGAGTAATGTGTGTACTAACAGTGACATTTCCATCTGCAGCAATTTACCCAGTAGCAAGTTATACTTTGAGAAAAGGAAATGCCAATAAAACACAGATCTAAAACTCCTGGCCACAACAATTAACCCCCTTGGCGGTATGAAAAATACCGCCAGGGGGCAGCGCAGCAGTTTAAAAAAAAAAAAATTTTTGTAAATCATGTAGCGAGCCAAGGGCTCGCTACATGATAGCCGCTGCTCAGCGGCATCCCCCCAGCCCCGCCGATCGCCTCCGGCGATAGGCGATCAGGAAATCCCGTTCAAAGAACGGGATTTCCTGGAGGGCTTCCCCCGTCGCCATGGCGACGGGGCGGAATGACGTCAGCGACGTCATTGGGAGACCCGATCCACCCCTTGGCGCTGCCTGGCACTGATTGGCCAGGCAGCGCAGGGGTCTGGGGGGGGGGGGGGGCCGCGCGCCGCACCGGATAGCGGCGATCGGGCGCGCGGCGGCGGCGATCGGGGTGCTGGCGCAGCTAGCAAAGTGCTAGCTGCGTCCAGCAAAAAAAAATTATGTAAATCGGCCCAGCAGGGCCTGAGCGGCACCCTCCGGCGGCTTACCCCGTGTCACACACGGGGTTACCGCCAAGGAGGTTAACAAGGAAAGGGGCAGCGGGAAAATACTGGGCTGCATAAAGGGGAGTGAATAATTGCAGAACTTGTAGGCCTGGAGGGGGTATTGGCTGCATTTAAGGGACAGGAGGGGTAAAGGCTGCAATACTGTATGCAGTGCAGTCATTAACCCCTCCTGAGCCCCAAGTGCAGCCTTTAACTTTGCTAGGTAGATTTCTATTTGAGTCAACAACATTTCCAGCTCAAGGGGGTTGAATATTGGACTCGACTTATACAGTGGGTTGCAAAAGTATTCAGCCCCCTTGAAGTTTTCCACATTTTGTCACATTACTGCCACAAACATGCATCAATTTTATTGGAATTCCATGTGAAAGACCAATACAAAGTGGTGTACATGTGAGAAGTGGATCGAAAATCATACATCATTCCAAACATTTTTTTACAAATAAATAACTGCAAAGTGGGGTGTGCGTAATTATTTGGCCCCCTGAGTCAATACTTTGTAGAACCACCTTTTTCTGCAATTACAGCTGCCAGTCTTTTAGGGTATGTCTCTACCTGCTTTGCACATCTAGAGACTGAAATCCTTGCCCATTTTTCTTAGCAAAACAACTCCAGCTCAATCAGATTAGATGGACAGCGTTTGTGAACAGCAGTTTTCAGATCTTGCCACAGATTCTCGATTGGATTTAGATCTGGACTTTGACTGGGCCATTCTAACACATGGATGTGTTTTGTTTTAAACCATTCCATTGTTGCCCTGGCTTTATGTTTAGGGTCATTGTCCTGCTGGAAGGTGAACCTCCGCCCCAGTCTCAAGTCTTTCGCAGTCTCCAAGAGGTTTTCTTCCAAGATTGCCCTGTATTTGGCTTCATCCATCTTCCCATCAACTCTGACCAGCTTCCCTGTCCCTGCTGAAGAGAAGCACCCCCTGACCATGATGCTGCCCCCACCATATTTGACAGTGGGGATGGTGTGTTCAGAGTGATGTGCAGTGTTAGTTTTCCGCCACACATAGTGTTTTGCATTTTGGCCAAAAAGTTCCATTTTGGTCTTATTTGACCAGAGCACCTTCTTCCACATGGTTGCGGTGTCCCCCACATGGCGGCTTGTGGCAAACTGCAAATGGGACTTCTTATGCTTTCTGTTAACAATGCCTTTCTTCTTGCCACTCTTCCATAAAGGCCAACTTTGTACAGTGCATGACTAATAGTTTCCCTATGGACAGAGTCTCCCTGAGCTGTAGATCTCTGCAGCTCATCCAGAGTCACTATGGGCCTCTTGACTGCATTTCTGATCAGCGCTCTCCTTGTTCGGCCTGTGAGAGTTTAGGTGGATGGCCTTGTCTTGGTAGGTTCACAGTTGTGCCATACTCCTTCCATTTCTAAATGATCGCTTGAACAGTGCTCCGTGGGATGTTCAAGGCTTTGGAAATCTTTTTGTAGCCTAAGCCTGCTTTAAATTGCTCAATAACTTGATCCCTGACCTGTCTTGTGTGTTCTTTGGACTTCACGGTGTTGTTGCTCCCAATATTCTCTAAGGGCTGGTGCACACCAAAAACCGCTAGCAGATCCGCAAAATGCTAGCAGATTTTGAAACGCTTTTTCTTATTTTTCTGCAGCGTTTTAGCTAGCGTTTTGCGGTTTTGTGTAGCGGTTTTGGTATAGTAGATTTCATGTATTGTTACAGTAAAGCTGTTACTGAACAGCTACTGTAACAAAAAACGCCTGGCAAACCGCTCTGAAGTGCCGTTTTTCAGAGCGGTTTGCGGTTTTCCTATACTTAACATTGAGGCAGAAACGCATCCGCAATCCAAAATCTGCAGCAGCCCGGGAGTATGCGTTTCTGCAAAACGCCTCCCGCTCTGGTGTGCACCAGCCCATTGAAATACATTACCCTAGCGGATCCGCACCCGCAAGCAGATCGCAAACTGCAGCGGAAACGCTCCGGTGTGCACTAGGCCTTAGACAACCTCTGAGGCCCTCACAGAGCAGCTGTATTTGTACTGACATTAGATTACACACAGGTGCACTCTATTTAGTCATTAGCACTCATCAGGCAATGTCTATAGGCAACTGACTGCACTCAGATCAAAGGGGGCCAAATAATTATGCACACACCACTTCGCAGTTATTTATTTGTAAAAAATGTTTGGAATCGTATGATTTTTGTTCTACGTCTCATGTGTATACCACTTTGTGTTGGTCTTTCATGTTAAATTCCAATAAAATTGATTCATGTTTGTGGCAGTACTGTGACAAAAATGTGGAAAACTTCAAGGGGCCGAATACTTTTGCAACCCACTGTACATAAGGTCGACTTGTAATCGAGTATATACAGTAATTATATGTAGCAAATTCATCACTTGTCAAAATGTAATAACAAAATTGGGCTTACTGAATTATGATACAGTTCCACACTGTAGTCAACCTGAAAGATGAATTCTCCTTTATACAAAAAAAAAAAAAAAAAAAAAGATCCCCCCAGTTTTGTTTACAACATTGTTTCAGCCTATTCTACAGGTCAGTAATTACCCACCTAGGAAAATTGTCTGGCAACTGAAGATCAGTATTAGTTGGGATGTTAAGAAAAAAAGTCATATTTTCTTGTCATCTAACAGAGTATTGAGCTTATAATGAAGACAGAAGAGTTTCAGGTGTGGCATGTCAGACAGCAAATGTAACATCACCAGCCTCAGGGTAATGTCTAAGGATAGTCTACATCAGCATAACATTAAAAGCACCAACAAATGTTTAACTCTTAATGGAAATATTCTCATGCAAAAAAACTATAATAAAAAAAAGAAGAAACCAGCATAACAAATCACACACATACATACACGCATGCAATATGAAAAACCACTTCAGCCAGAAAATTACACCAGTCAGAACTCAGAAGTTAAATTTTATTTTGAGAACGGGCCAAAGATCTGGAACATCTGTCGTGTGTCTGTTGCTTTATGTGGCTCCACTGAGGAGGCTCCCCTCACACATCATCAGAGACTCAAGTACATTCTCACAACCACGAAAAGCCGGTTTTTACAAATTATGATGCATGGCAAAACTTGAAGAGGTGGAGATCTACTTCAAAAGCTGGAAGCAGCCAAAGATTACCAGGGAAAGGAAATAACACCATGCCTGGGCAAATGTTGAGGGATGGGTTGAGCCTGGGCATGGCTATTGGCATGGGTATGTTCCGTAAGCATGAGCCTCCACAAGATGTGTGTGTAAGCTGCATAGAACTCTTTATTTCAGCGTTACTGAGTAACTCTGCATGTACTGTATAAAATACATTCTAATTAAAACAGGTTTTTGAAGTCTACAAAACACATTTCAATTATACAGGAAGTGCAGAATTATTAGGCAAATGAGTATTTTGACCACATCATCCTCTTTATGCATGTTGTCTTACTCCAAGCTGTATAGGCTCGAAAGCCTACTACCAATTAAGCATATTAGGTGATGTGCATCTCTGTAATAAGAAGGGGTGTGGTCTAATGACAACACCCTATATCAGGTGTGCATAATTATTAGGCAACTTCCTTTCCTTTGGCAAAATGGGTCAAAAGAAGGACTTGAGAGGCTCAGAAAAGTCAAAAATAGTGAGATATCTTGCAAAGGGATGCAGCACTCTTAAAATTGCAAAGCTTCTGAAGCATGATCATCGAACAATCAAGCGTTTCATTCAAAATGGTCAACAGGGTCGCAAGAAGCGTGTGGAAAAACCAAGGCGCAAATTAACTGCCCATGAACTGAGAAAAGTCAAGCGTGCAGCTGCCAAGATGCCACTTGCCACCAGTTTGGCCATATTACAGAGCTGCAACATCACTGGAGTGCCCAAAAGCACAAGGTGTGCAATACTCAGAGACATGGCCAAGGTAAGAAAGGCTGAAAGACGACCACCACTGAACAAGACACACAAGCTGAAACGTCAAGACTGGGCCAAGAAATATCTCAAGACTGATTTTTCTAAGGTTTCATGGACTGATGAAATGAGAGCGAGTCTTGACGGGCCAGATGGATGGGCCTTGTGGCTGGATTGGTAAAGGGCAGAGAGCTCCAGTCCGACTCAGATGCCAGCAAGGTGGAGGTGGAGTACTGGTTTGGGCTGGTATCATCAAAGATGAGCTTGTGGGGTCTTTTCGGGTTGATGATGGAGTCAAGCTCAACTCCCAGTCCTACTGCCAGTTTCTGGAAGACACCTTCTTCAAGCAGTGGTACAGGAAGAAGTCTGCATCCTTCAAGAAAAACATGATTTTCATGCAGGACAATGCTCCATCACACGCGTCCAAGTACTCCACAGCGTGGTTGGCAAGAAAGGGTATAAAAGGAGAAAAACTAATGACATGGACTCCTTGTTCACCTGATCTGAACCCCATTGAGAACCTGTGGTCCATCATAAAATGTGAGATTTACAAGGAGGGAAAACAGTACACCTCTCTGAACAGTGTCTGGGAGGTTGTGGTTGCTGCTGCACGCAATGTTGATGGTGAACAGATCAAAACACTGACAGAATCCATGGATGGCAGGCTTTTGAGTGTCCTTGCAAAGAAAGGTGGCTATATTGGTCACTGATTTGTTTTTGTTTTGTTTTTGAATGTCAGAAATGTATATTTGTGAATGTTGAAATGTTATATTGGTTTCACTGGTAAAAATAAATAATTGAAATGGGTATATATGTTTTTTGTTAAGTTGTCTAATAATTATGCACAGTAATAGTCACCTGCACACACAGATATCCCCCTAAAATAGCTAAAACTAAAAACAAACTAAGAACTACTTTCAAAAATATTCAGCTTTGATATTAATGAGTTTTTTGGGTTCATTAAGAACATGGTTGTTCAATAATAAAATTATTCCTCAAAAATACAACTTGCCTAATAATTCTGCACTCCCTGTATGTTAAAACCCTTCTTTACAAATACATGTTTAAAAGTAGGATGCAGACAGAATTACATGGTTTGTATATCCATATAAAGCACAGGCATTTCAGAGTGTTCCTAACAAGAAACTGGTAAATAGGGGTGTCAGAGTTTGCTGCCAGCTAATTGTTTCGGCCAGGTGGCAAAAATAAATAACAAAGACTTTTGTCATGTGCAGTAGGCCTGAATAATTTTCGGTTTTTAAACTAAAATCACGATCAGCAGCATGACGATATTAAGATTGTCAAAGCCACAGTTTTCCTGCACCACCGCCTGTTCCTGCTTCTGACCCTTCCTCCAGTGAGTCCCGATCCCCCTTGCTGCTATGCCGTGCGGAGAGACGCTATGAAGTGGAGGCGAGTGTTGCCCAGTAACAATGGCTGCCAGAGAAGTGACATGTCACTTCCTGGTACAGGCCCTGTAGTTACTGAGCGAATGCTCAATGCCTCTTTGCAGGTTCTCTCCGTGCGGCGGGTACGTTTCTGGGGATTCAGCGCAGATAGGACACAATGCACTGTATAATGTTGTATATAATATATTGTAGATGTGTTTTATTACTGCTCTGCTGCAGCACCCGTCATCACCGTCAGCTGCGTCCCCCAACCCTATACACTCCTGACCTCACAGCCAATCAATTATGCATAGAGAGTACAGGGGAGACATTACTGGTAACGTGTGTGTGTGTGTGTAAGCGTGCGTGCGTGCCTTGATTTTCAAGGGGAATATTTCATTGCTGCCATTCTAGCACTGTTAATGGCACAAGCCTCAAACCTGGTACAGTTGGTCATTGGGTGACTGGGGTTCAAATTCAGGAAAGGGGGTAGACAGCCAATCAGATTTGTTTCATTTCAACGCAAATTATTGATACCAAAGACAGCAAAGCTCACAAAATAGGTCATCGAGTAATTGTGTGTTAGGGTTATAAAAAGTGGGCGAAGCCAACACCAGCCAAAAACATACCAGGACAACACTGGGCCATCAGCTAGTCTATCCTACAGGTGGGAATTTCTGGAGAGTCTCATTCCTAATTGTAGTCCTAACAGAGTGCACAGAGCACACTTGACATGCCATGTGATTCACAGGTTTTCCACATTTGTTTGCAATTATTCAGATATGACAAAACACATTTGAATCAAGAAGGCACGTATCGTCCGGGAAAAATCAGAAAGCTGTCCTATTTGGGGGGAAAATGTGAACGTCGTGAAGTGCAAATGAATTCTAACAACGTACAATTCCAGAGCAGGCCATTGACTACAAATGCAGTGTGCGTTTTGCCATGCGTGGCAATATGCACATTATTCAGGCAAGTGTGCTCCCTGTGTAAAGGTCCTATTACACTGTGCATATTGCGTTGCAAAACAATTGTATCACCAAGCATACAGTACAATGAATGTATACTTCACTGCCACTGTAAACACACCTGTTACTGGGATAACGCACAACACTTGATGTGAAGACCCCATAAGAATATAATTGCATTGCGTTACATACATATATCAAGGCTGTGGGTATGAGCAGATACCACATACCAGGGCCTATCAGCAGCAAAGTCCTGTCCATCCTGTGGTGTGCAAATAGCGGTGGGTATCTGCTCAGCGCTCTCTATAAAACTAAAGTGTTTGTATGGATGTTGTCCCTGCTCTCTGTCTCTAGCACTTTGCTTAAACAGATTCACCGCTATTTACAGATTTGCCTTGAGGTATAGGAATACAGTGTAGCAATTATTGTAACATAAACTGTTCTCTTTTATTTTTGTCTACAAGAAAAATTCTTATCTGATCATTCGTTACAGCAAATATTTCGCTAATAGGCACAGAAAACATGATGAAATATAACTCATTAAAGTCATTGGGAATCAGTTAAAAAAGAAAAAAAATAAACCAGATACTTACCCAAGGAGAGGGAATGCTCTGGGTCCTACAGAGCCTTCCATCTCCTGCCCTGGTCCCAGTTACAGTGCTGTCTCCCCCGTAACCATTACATATTAAAATGTAATGTTAATCATTGTGCAAGCATAATCAGTTTGTAGTTTAGGTCCGCATTAAATTCTAATGCAAACTGGCATGCTGGGAAAGCGCTTGAGATTCTGACAAGGAGGAACCTCTTTGCTGAAGTTAAACCACCCTGAATCAGGAAAAAACTATTGTATGGAGGCCTAGATTGCATCATCCTGAGAAGTCTGATCGTTGTCTTCAGGGTTCCCGTTGCCCTATTCTTGATCTCCTTCTGTCCCCAGCCTCCTGGAAGTTTCCTTCTGTCCCCAGCCTCCTGGAAGATTCTTTAGTGCACATGTGCCACTTCCAACAAGTGCTCAATAGGCTTCAAACACCCATCCCCCCAATTCAGGGGTACTTTAAAACAGGGGGTCGCACCTCAGCCAGCAGAAAAAGGGCAACATTTACCGACGACAAATCTGCATTCTTCACAACCAGCTGAGAGCAGCTGACTGTCATTAATAAGAAGTCCCATGTGATGTGCAGAAAAAAGCAGCAGTGGCGGCGGCTGCAGGAAAATGCACATTGTTCCCACTGCAATACGATTGTGCATTGAAAAGCATTATGTGCCTTTTCTGCAGCATAGGATAGCACTTTAAAACAACCCAAGCTGGAGCTTGGTTTCAAAAGTACATGGTTCACACGCTCTCCTCTGGTCCTTTGTGCAGCCCTCTAGCTGATCAGGGCCGGGCTTCTAGCATAATTGGGCCATACTACAGCCACCAAAGCATGGCCAGGTCTGTGAAGTAGAGCAGATGCTCATGCAGGAGGTGCAGGCACAGCTGTACACACGCAGGAACATGCTCGTGCTTGCAGAGAAGTGCCACCCTGATCAGATTACTGACAAACCCTTGTCTGTAATCTTTGGAGGATCTAGAAGAAGCAACTGGGATGTAAAGGCTTCCCTCTTCTAGGCAAGTATGTCAATTAGTACCCAAGCTTTGGCTCTGGTGCACTTTCAAGAGACACAATAGTGACATAAAACCAGTGATGTCATAGCCTAGGCATGTGGAATTCTCCTCCCAGAGCATTCTGAGAGACCAGGTGTTTTTTGTCCTGGTTTCGGAGTTCTCAGTAATCAAACATTGAACAGAGCTGCACCTGACAGGACTAAAGAGGTCACCACCTGTGATAAATTTCAGAATGGAAATCAGGGAGAGGAAAGATTTTACAATAGGAAAACACTGGCTAAATAGTTTTTAAAATTATATATTTAAAAAAAACGCACTTTTAATTATTACATTATTTTTAGTACAGTTCCTCTGTAAGTTATCAGCTCGCTCATAGGATCAAAGTTTTTTTTCGTGAAACCATTTAAAATAAAAAATAAAAAATCTGCTCTAAATTAAACTCCAAGCATTCAGGCATGTTTTATAATATAAAACACTTGCATGAGAAGACAGAAACATTCAGGGAATTCCAAATCTATCACATTTGCTGAGGCTCCCCTGCAGATACCACAGCTTACTTGATTAGAAAGTTCTCCAGTTAAAAATCCTAACTGCAACACAAACTATGTGGCGACAGCAATGAAAGTAATCAACTCCCCATAATACGAAGCATAAATATTTAGCAATGATTAATGATTATGTACTATCTGGCTTACAAATAAACTACTGCCTGTAAGAGGAGAATGGTGAAAATAAACTGGTAGGTGCACTCCCTCATGCATACATATATAATTCACGGTTTACAGATTTTTGTACTTGGGCCCCTAGAAATGATACGATCAGATGCTTAAGCATGGCCTACTTAAAAAAAAAAAAAAACGCACACACAGAAACTAGCTAAGGAAATATTAACATATACCATAACACACACTTCTGTTACCTTCGCTGCAAATCAGCATTTCGAACTGTCTTCATACCGGTACTTGTCCAGGCCTTTACAATCTAATTCTGTGGCGTTCATGAAAAATGCATTCTCTCCCGGTAAAGTACAAGATACAGAGCAGAGTCATCCTCCCCATGATAAATAGTTAATGCAGTGCACAGGTTGAAGGCGAGTCCTTCGTGAGCTTATGTTTTGCAATGATACATCCTCGGGCCTATGAGGTTTCTACTGTTGCTGCAGCACCACACACACACGTCACTCATCAAAAGGACACCAAGCTCTGTACAACCCAGCCCTCCCGCTACAGAACTGGATACACTCAGTGGATTATATCATTGGCTGCACAGTCACGCCACAATCAACTGGATCAATTATGAAATCAGGATAGGCAATTATCTTCTGAGTGGCTTTGAAAACACAAACGGTTTCTGAGAAGATGCGCTTTATAGGAACAAATAAAGGAATATGCTAAGCTAGTGCAGCACTTATGGGCTTGAAAAAAGAAAATTCCTTTTATATACATCTGGAAAAATATTTACCGTAAGAGAGTTCTCCGCTAAATATATGTAAGCTGGCAGTATAATCGAGGCTAGGTTCACAGTGGGACGTTGTGTTGTGATGCAACGTTAAAGTTGCAACGTAGCATTACAACCCAACACACAAAAAAAGGTGGTAACTCACATTACAGTGTTACTATTGCATACAGTAGGTACAGTGGAGCATATAGGCAAAGAAAAGTATGCCTTCCTGTATCTGTAGTATGGTGATACGACCTCTTTTACACTGTATGTGATCCAGTTCAGATTCCCCAGTTCATACTTAGTGGCAATTACACGTCTGTTGTATTGGAGAATGGGGCATACTGCTGCTTTTTTGGTGAATTTGTTTCCACGCTTTGCAGTGTAACTGAATGGAGCACAGTAACTGCACTTAAAACACAAAGCAAGCACATAGGAAAACCACTTGGGTTTTTCCTGGGTGCTTTTTTAGTTTGTAATGTGAACTACACCAAAAGGTGTTGGCTATAAGTTATTAATAGATAATAATTAGTTTAGTTACTAATTAATAGAGTACAGCTGGAGTCTTTATTAGCCCTTCCACAAAAAGGGTCATTTCCAGGTTATGCATGGATAAGCCATATGGTCCATGCATGAACAACCTATCCCCAGGCCTTTGGTGACATGGGAGCCCATCCTAAAACTAGAAGATTCTTCTGCAATAGTCAGCGGGTTTAGAATCTTTCAGCGTTAAATGCAGGTCTTTGTTTTGTTGTATATTTATTCCAAGTACAGTATATGCTAAGGGCAGTCACATTTTATCTATGTTTTCCACTAAAGGGCTGATTCACACGACAGGAGCTTTTTAAGCGTTAGAGATTTTAAAAGCTCTTGCTAATGCAACGCTATGGCGGATTTTTACAGAATCACATCACTTCAGTGTGAACACACACATAGGACATCAGCAAGAGCTCTGAAAATCACAAAGTGCTCAGAAAAGCTGTTGTAATGTGAATGAGCCTAAAAGGCCTGCTCTGAAAAAACGTTGCTAGTTGGTGAGCAACCAGGCAAAGAGGAGAAAGAAGGATTAGGTCAATAGACTGGTGAAGAGGTTGCTTTTTAAAACTGTTCTGTGTTGTTTCAATTTTGTTCACAAAGTATGATGCAAAGTCTTCTGCAGACAAGCATGTGGTTGTAGGAGGCAGCGGGGTGGATAAGATAATTGAAGGTGCAAAAAAGTTATTTAGGTTTATGGGACAGTAAGGAAATGAGTGAGAAGTATGAGGTATGACTGTTTTGCAAGCGAGAGAGCATCCCTGAGCTGGAGCAGCACATTTTTTTGTAATGTAGGAAGTAATTTACTCCGCCGTTCTGGCATGTCCTTTCAGTTCTTTGATGGGATATGCTGGGCATACACGTCTCGAGAATGCGCCGGTATCGATCCAGCGGCTCTATGCCGGTGTGTCACCGTTCGTCCGCGCGGATCGATTCCTGCTCGTCCCCGCGGGCGCTGCTAATCAGCGTTTCGTTTGCTCCCATTGTTCTCCCCGCCGGTATCAAGCGCAGAATCAATCCGGCGGGGTATCGGACTGGTTGAATATTATCAATCGAGCCATCACCGGCTCGATTGAAGTCCCCAATACAGATGGAAGGTATATGGGGGAGTGCATCCACCCTAGTCTCCAGCTGGATCACTGCGGACCAGCAGTGCAGACAGTATACTGTCCGCTCCTGCTGAACGCATGTGATCCGGAAGAAAGTGGGAACCGGGCCTTTCTCCACTTTGTAGCTGGGTGAAGAAGGCTGTATGCCATGTAAATATTTTAGCAAACATTATGACTGCTTTAATACTTCGCTATGACCTGTCTCCCATTAACAGTAGTATATATACATACACAAACAAAAAAAAATACTGTATAAATGACTTGTAACTTAACCACTTGCCGACCGCCCACAGCCGATGGGCGGCGGCAAAGTGGACGCTGAAAGGACCGCAATACGTCCAAGGACGTTGCGTCCTTTCGGCATGCCGGGGGAGCGATCGCGTCATTGATGACGTGCGCTTCCCCTGGCAACTGGCTCCGCCCACCTGCGACGACAACCCGCCGGCCGTTCGGAAGCGCCGGCGGGTTGTTAACCCCGCGATCGCCGCTACAAAGTGTATAATACACTTTGTAATGTATACAAAGTGTATTATACAGGCTGCCTCCTGCCCTGGTGGTCCCAGTGTCCGAGGGACCACCAGGGCAGGCTGCAGCCACCCTAGTCTGCACCCAAGCACACTGATTTCCCCCCCCCCTGCCCCCTGATCGCCCACAGCACCCCTCAGACCCCCCCTGCCCACCCCCCAGACCACTGTTTGCACCCAATCACCCCCCTAATAACCCATCAATCACTCCCTGTCACTATCTGTCAACGCTATTTTATTAAAAATTCCCTAAACTGCCCCCTGGGGACTCCTGATCACTCTCCCACCCCTCAAATTCTCCCCAGAACCCCCCCCCCCCCTGTGTACTGTATGCATCTATCCCCCCTGATCACCTCTCAATCACCCGTCAATCACCCATCAATCACCCCCTGTCACTGCCACCCATCAATCAGCCTCTAACCTGCCCCTTGCGGGCAATCTGATCACCCACCCATACCATTAGATTGCCCGCAAACCCGCCGTCAAATCACCTCCCAAGTGTATTGTTTACATCTCTTCTCTTCTCTAAACACCCACTAATTACCCATCAATCACCCCCCATCACCACCTGTCACTGTTACCTATCAGATCAGACCCTAATCTGCCCCTTGCGGGCACCCAATCACCCGCCCAGATTGCCCTCAGACCCCCCCCCCCCCCTTATCAATTCGCCAGTGCATTAATTACATCTGTTCTTCCCTGTAATAACCCACTGATCACCTGTCAATCACCTATCACCCATCAATCACCCCCTGTCACTGCCACCCATCAATCAGCCCCTAACCTGCCCTTGCGGGCAATCTGATCACCCACCCACACCATTAGATCGCCCGCAAACCCGCCATCACCTCCCAAGTGTATTGTTTACATCTCTTCTCTAAACACCCATCACCCACCCATCAATCACCCCCTATCACCACCTGTCACTGTTACCTATCAGATCAGACCCTAATCTGCCCCTTGCGGGCACCCAATCACCCGCCCACACGCTCAGATTGCCCTCAGACCCCCCCTTATCAATTCGCCAGTGCAATCTTTACATCTGTTCTTCCCTGTAATAACCCACTGATCACCTGTCAATCACCCATCAATCACCCCCTGTCACTGCCATCCATCAATCAGCCCCTAACCTGCCCCTTGCGGGCAATCTGATCACCCACCCACACCAATAGATCGCCCGCAGATCCGACGTCAGATCACCTCCCAAGTGCACTGCATCTGTTCTCTCCTCTAAACACCCACTAATTACCCATCAATCACCCCCTGTCACCACCTGTCACTGCTACCCATCAGATTAGACCCCTATGTGCCCCTAGGGCACCCAATCACCCGCCCACACCCTCAGACCCCAGCCCTGATCACCTCGCCAGTGCATTGCTTGCATCTATTCCCCCTACTAATCACACCTTGAGACACCCATCAATCACCTCCTGTCACCCCCTAGCACACCTACCCATCAGATCAGGCCCTAATTTGCCCCGTGTGGGCTCCTGATCACTCGGCCAAACCCTCAGACCCCCTTCCGATCACCTCCCCAGTGCATTGATTGCATCAATTTTCCCCTCTAACCACCCCCTGAGACACCAATCAATCACCTCCTGTCACCCCCCTAGCACTCCTATCCATTAGATCAGGCCCAATACAACCTGTCATCTAAAAGGCCACCCTGTTTATGACCGGTTCCACAAAATTTGCCCCCTCATAGACCACCTGTCATCAAAATTTGCAGATGCTTATACCCCTGAACAGTCATTTTGAGACATTTGGTTTCCAGACTACTCACGGTTTTGGGCCCGTAAAATGCCAGGGCAGTATAGGAACCCCACAAGTGACCCCATTTTAGAAAAAAGACACCCCAAGGTATTCTGTTAGGTGTATGACGAGTTCATAGAAGATTTTATTTGTCAAAAGTTAGCGGAAATTGATTTTTATAGTTTTTTCACAAAGTGTCATTTTTCACTAACTTGTGACAAAAAATAAAATCTTCTATGAACTCACCATACTCCTAACGGAATACCTTGGGGTGTCTTCTTTCTAAAATGGGGTCATTTGTGGGGTTCCTATACTGCCCTGGCATTTTAGGGGCCCTAAACCGTGAGGAGTAGTCTTGAAACCAAATGTCGCAAAATGACCTGTGAAATCCTAAAGGTACTCATTGGACTTTGGCCCCTTAGCGCACTTAGGGCGCAAAAAAGTGCCACACATGTGGTACCGCTGTACTCAGGAGAAGTAGTATAATGTGTTTTGTGGTGTATTTTTACACATACCCATGCTGGGTGGGAGAAATATCTCTGTAAATGACAATTTTTGATATTTTTTTTACGAACAATTGTCCATTTACAGAGAGATTTCTCCCACCCAGCATGGGTATGTGTAAAAATACACCCCAAAACACATTATACTACTTCTCCTGAGTACGGCAATACCACATGTGTGGCACTTTTTTGCAGCCTAACTGCGCTAAGGGGCCCTAAGTCCAATGAGCACCTTTAGGCTTTACAGGGGTGCTTACAATTTAGCACCCCCAAAATGCCAGGACAGTAAACACACCCCACAAATGACCCCATTTTGGAAAGTAGACCCTTCAAGGTATTCAGAGAGGAGCATAGTGAGTCCGTGGCAGATTTCATTTTTTTTTTTTTTTGTCTCAAGTTAGAAGAGATGGAAACTTTTTTCCATTTTTTTTTTTGTCACAAAGTGTCATTTTCCGCTAACTTGTGACAAAAAATAAAATCTTCTATGAACTCACCATGCCTCTCAGTGAATACTTTGGGATGTCTTCTTTCCAAAATGGGGTCATTTGGGGGGTATTTATATTATTCTGGAATTTTAGCACCTCATGAAACATGACAGGTGCTCAGAAAAGTCAGTGATGCTCCAAAATGGGAAAATTCACTTTTGGCACCATGGTTTGTAAACGCTATAACTTTTACCCAATCCAATAAATATACACTGAATGTTTTTTTTTTCTTTTTATCAAAGACATGTAGCAGAATAACTTTTGCGCTCAAATGTATAGGAAATTTTACTTTATTTGAAAAATGTCAGCACAGAAAGTTAAAGAAGTCATTTTTTTGACAAAATTCATGTCTTTTTTGATGAATATAATAAAAACTAAAACTCGCAGCAGCAATCAAATAGCAGCAAAAGAAAGCTGTATTAGTGACAAGAAAAGGAGGTAAAATTCATTTAGGTGGTAGGTTGTATGACTGAGCAATAAACCGTGAAAGCTGCAGTGGTCTGAATGGAGAAAAAGGCTCTGGTCCTTAAGGGGTAGAAAGTCTGTGGTCCTCAAGTGGTTAATATTACTGTCCAATGTAAAGCCACCTATGATTAGCCTAGACATAATATTTAATTCCTTTGCAGCTACGAGGACACTTTTATAGACCATTCCAATTGGGGAAGAGAATGCCCTTAATTCCCATCTTCCTGTATAAGCAATTCATTTGCACAAAGCAGAGTGTATACTGTATTAGTTTTGTTTATCAAACATAACCATCAATTTACTGAGCTCAGCTTTGCAGTGTGACACACCTGTGTTGCTCTGTCCACGCAGAAAGAAGCCAGGTTGTTTTGCAAATACTGGAAAAATCACATATAAAAAGGTAGGGAGGGCTCGCTGGTATATGGAGATTCAATGCTAAACTCCAGTGACAGGGGGGAAAAAAAAGGAGACAGAAGAAAAAACAGGAGTGTTGTTATGGTGCAGTCACACATAAGGACTCTTTGCCATGGACGGCTGAAGTGTGTGCTTATTGGGCAGTTCAACCTCCGGTCTGTCTGCCATAAACACCTTTAACCACCCTGGCGTTCTATTAAGATCGCCAGGGCGGCTGCGGGAGGGTTTTTTTTAAATAAAAAAAAAAACTATTTCATGCAGCCAACTGAAAGGGCTCAGGCGGCTGGGGGGACTGGGGGGCTGGGGGGACCCTCTTTCGCCGCTGCTAGCAGCGGATCGCCGCAGAGCGGCGGCGATCAGGCAGCACACGCGGCTGGCAAAGTGCCGGCTGCGTGTGCTGCTTTTTATTTCAACAAAATCGGCCCAGCAGGGCCTGAGCGGAAGCCATCGGCGGTGATGGACGGGCTGAGCTCGTCCATACCGCTAAGATGGTTAAGGTGCGTACACACATGCGACTATAGTCGTTTGAAATGATCGTTCCCAGATCATTTCAAATGACGATCGTTTAAAAAAAAGCAGCCAACGACCATTAAGTCTAACGACGGACGAGCTAGATCGTTAAAAACGAACGATCTAGCTTGGCGGATTTTTTCCAACGACGATCGTTTGCAAAAGTAGTACACAGTTGGAAACGGTCGTTCGTACTAGGCTTAACGTGCGCATTTCGCTATTTCTCCATGGAGCGTTTCATTTTTATACGCAAGCGCAATAGTTGCTTTACGTGATGTAACATTCGTTCTAACGATCAGATCGTTACACACTTTTAAAAACTAACTTTACTTAGGTCGTTCTTTTCGTCAATTAAAACTTCGTTCGTCGTTCACAACGAACGATCGTTGTCGCATGTGTGTACGTAGCTTTAGGTTTCAATCACATTCAGCTGAATGGGAGCGTTTGGTAACATCCATTATTATTTGACATATAATGGTCTACCTGGGCCTAAATGCTGGAAGGCTTAGCGTCCGTTTTACCGCATATACGTATTTTACCACATGCGGTAAAAGCACTTTGCTATTCTGGTGGATTTTAGTCATAATTTACAGCATAATTTACCACATACCATAAATTAGGTCATACATTTTGCATCATTTTACGATTTGTTAACGGAAATCTGAATTCATGAAAAATAGGGGGCAGGTTAGCACATAATTTACCGATTAGTTTAAGACCTGTCTGAACCTGGCAGTAAAGTCAATTTGTATGCATTTTGCAGTTTTTAGTGAAGTTCCTATTCCTGTTTTGGTGGAGTTACTATTTAGGTTAGGCTTTGTAATAGAAAAGAATAATAGAAATAAAACTCCAAGTATTTACTGGATTGTTTTTTGTAGGGGAGGCCTACAAATATACTGTACTTTCCATAGGTTGCTACATAACCCACCACCACCACCACTACCACAAAAAAAAAAAAACAACTCCCAAAGACTATCCTAAACATATGGAAGACAATTAAGACTATTAATTATTATTATTATTATTATTATTATTATTATTATTATTAACCGCATGCTTACTACTGAAATACCACACGTTTTATAGCACATTTTAGCGCATTTTCAGAAATACAGAGAACTCTTTCAGAACTGATAAAAAAAAAAAACAGAAATTACCAGTTGCGGTATTTTAACAAAAAAAAAAAATTTACCTCACATAGCTGCCAGAATTGAGGCCCTGTTGTCAGAAAAAGCGACATGTCACATTTGAGACAACCGCCACACTCAGATCCAACTGCATAGGCCTCCTTTCAAACACCTGTGCTTCGGCTCTGGCAAGCAGGATGCTGTATATTTTTCTTTTAACCAAATTCTGCCACCCACTAACTATATTCGTATGTCTGACTCCACTCTGCTCTCTTCAGTTTACAAATTGTGCAGTTTAGAAGACAGCAACTATATAATGAAAAACTGTCGGGGTAAATAAAAGGTCTAATGCATAAACCTGGGTATGATTAAATCAATTCATTATAACAGACTGACACCTATTTACTATACTCTATCAGGAAGACACTACAAAGCTTTCAGTTATATAATGCACAACATGAGGAACTAGAAAACTATTTACTAGAAACCATAATAACTTCAGCATATAACTGCCCGCCTGCGCACTACCCCGGAGCACAGCCCGACCGCTGCCTCCATGCCATTGCGCATGCACAAGGCATCTGCGTGTTTGCAAGCTCTGTGGAACTTTCGCGGTCCCAGCACTGGATTGGAAGGATGGAGAAGGAGGCAAGTATCTACATTGAGTTAATCTCCCAGATTTACTTTCCCTGATAGCTGTCCCAGCATCTGCTGCTTTCACTTGTTATGGCACTTTCCACTTATTTGTGACATTATTTGCAGATTTATTTTTTCTCTATTGACTGATTTCACATGGATTTGGTTTCACAGTTTATACATAAAGTGCTGGTTCTAGAATTTGTAATCTACCTCACTTTGTTTGTACTGATCTTGTTTCCTCAATTCTCAAAATATGCTGTAACTTTACTTTCCTTGGATTCTGACAATGTCTCATAATAAACCGTAGCTATATTACGTTGGGCGATATAATCACTTTTTAAATATGCAAAGATATGAAACTTTACTACACACTTCATATGTTCTGATGAGGTTTGTAACGTACAGGTAAACTACTTAGTTCAGCAGCTCCACCTTATTGGTTTTGCCCTGGAGCTTGGGCTAGCATCCTCCACAAGTACCTAAGGCTTTGTCATAATCCCATTGTATGCATAGTTCACATATTACAGCAGCCTTTCCCGCAGAGGCAGACCATGACATACAGCTCCTAGACACAGTCACCTGACTGAAGATTCCACAATGCCAGAAATTTTGGGCTACAATCAGCGTGTTCCGAGTTATTTTTTATACAAGAATGTGAATCAGCTAACAACATTTGCAAATCTTTTTTTCAGGGGAAAATAAAAGCATAATGATATGGTTTCATCCGCAGTTCCTGAATTACTTCTCCCTCCGAGCTGGGAGGGAGAATAGTATTTAGAGCCGCTGGGAATTGGAGCGGCAGCTGGGTGAGTAGTCGTTCGACTCACCCTGCGCCCAGCTCACCACCTAACTATACATACGCGTAATTGGGCATTAGGTTGTGTTAGCATTGTACCAAAGGTATTGTCCCAGTTAATGTCTGAAAGTCTATGTAGAATTTGTGAGACATAGGACTATATCTAAAGAGCCGCTAAGGGGTATGAAGTCATCAAAGTATATTTCGCCAATAAAGTGTCATGTAAGAACATGAAGCAGTATCAACACAATCACTTATAATTGTAAACCCCTGCTGTGCATGTTGTCCGGGGGGGGGGGGGGGGATTCAAAATCTATAAATAAAATATTACTGTTCGAATTAGCTTAGCATGCATAGTGATTTTTATAAAGAATTGAAGAAGGAGAAAAGTCAGGGGTCTCTTGTTGTAACCTTAGTAGTTAGGAAACCCCAACCCAGTGAATGGTTATTTGGCAAACTAAGGTCAGTCCCAGCGAACACATTGAATACAGCACAGATTTGGGCGCAGCCAGCGCCACCATAGATCGTAACAGGAATTACGGCTATAGCGGCACACAGTGAGCAACTTCGGTGACATCAGAAGACTGAGCTGAAGTTACTTATAGAACACTGTAATTCAGCCGCAAGTACTAGCTGGCAGCTGAATTACATCATACCCCACCATCCCCGTCGACCTGGAGGGGGAATAGTAATTACCGCCACTGGGACTTATGTAGGAGCAGGATAAGCCATGTATCGGCTGTATCCTGCTCCAAGTGGCTGTATCCTGCTCCAAGTCTCCTGGCGGCGATGTCATACGTACGCCCGTCCCAGTGTATCAGACAAGGGTTGTACAGACACACAGATCTTGCTTTTTCGATTCATAAACAATTGGCTTAGCAATCACAATGTCCATGTACACAACCAAATATTACAGATTAAGTTAGTCATAAGACATTAGGTTAGTGTGGGACATTATTCCAAAGCCCCTTTAAACCAGGTAAAGTACTAACACAAATTTCAGTTCTTCAAAAGAAGATACTAATGGAAATACAGCTCTCAATTTATGATTTCTATAATTAGTGTTCAGTCAGTCACACAAGAATTGCTCACCTTTGTTCCAAACCTAAGGTTATATCACAGCTGCTGTTCAATGAATGATTCACAGCATGAATAGGATGTACCAAGGTCAGGTATACACGTCCCCGGGCATTACATACTCTGCTAAATTTAACAAAGGTGCAGAACTTATAAAGCCAACCCAATACAAATATGATTTGTTATGATCTACATCCATTACACTGAATGAATTAAAATGGAACTAAAGACAAACTCAAAAAATATGCCAAGTGAATTTTTAATCTGGTGAACAATATTTTCAAAGGCATTTAGTGATCTACTATTACAGACGGGGAAAATGGAAAAGCATGTATAGCTATCTTGTAGGAGGCATCCTATTTCACTAGTGTACCATATTTTTGGCATATAAGACACTCCAGATTATAAGACGCACCCAAGTTTAGAGGGCAAAAACCAAGGGAAAAAATATACTAAATCTGGTGCATGCATGGTCCAGGGGCGTCTTTTAGATGTTCCCTCCCAATTATTGTGTCTTCCTGTGTCCCCCATGTGCCCTCCTGTGTTCTTTTCGGTCCCCAGTGTCCACTTCTGCCCCCAATGTATAACTACAGTACAATCTTGATATAGTATACTCTGATATAGCAGTCCTCAGGTCCTAGCTAATGAGTAGGTATGATCAATGAGATGCAAATATGTCAGAGTTGATGTTAATTTATACAAATGTATGGTGTTTGAAAATGTACCAATCAATTTAAACCTGAATTTAAATTGATTTTTCTATTTTCAAACTGCATATATGTTCAAAAAAAAAAATTGCACAATTTCAGAAGTATTTGCATATCACTGGTCATCCCTATTAATGAGTGCAGCTTGCATGCATATTTAAAAAGAAACCATGACCAAAGATTGGACTTCATCCTAATCAGTAGCCGATACGCCCTTTTCCAAAATAAATCTTTTCCTTCTCAAAAGGGATCATCAGGGCGTACGAGAGGAATCGGCGCAGGAGACTTGGGCGCAGGATACAGTGGGTATATGGCTAATCCTGCTGCTGCACAAGTCCCAGCCGTATTAAATACTATTCCCCCTCCAGGTCGCTATGGAATGAAATAAATTTGGCTTCCAGCAATTGCTGGAGGCCGAATTAGTGTTTTATAAGTAACTTCAGCTCTGTCTTCTGACGGCACTGAAGTTACTCACTGCTGCGCCCAAGTCTCCTGCGCTGGAATGGATGTGTTCATCAGGGGGCTCTATATGGCTGAGTGTTAAAACCCCTCCCACAGTGTGATGTCAAGACCACGGTGCTCACATCACACTGTGGGAGCCTTGTTGCATTGTGGAAAATAACAGCCGTTTCAAACTGGCAAAATAGCAAGCAGCATCTCCTTCCAATGACATCACCTGCCAGCAGTAAAAATGTCACCATGTGATAAACGCCAAAAAGTAAATCAGGGAGAGGAAAGATTTTGCAATGGGCAGCCACTGACTAAAAAACATTTATACATAATTATTGTAAAAATTAAACACTTATTTTCACCGGAGTTCCTCTTTAAGTCAAGCTGCATGCAGCCTTGAATTTGGCCAATCAATGGATCTTTCTGCTGATCTTGGCTGGTCCAGCTGCATACTATTTGTAAGAAATCTGCCAGCAAAACCGCATTATAAAAGCATCTTAATGCCAATATGCAATAAGTAATATACATAACATCTGGGGAGGAGTGAGCGTCATGACGTAGGCGCGCTCGTCCACGTACCCGCTGATCCGCGTCCTCCGCCGCAGCGTGTTAATGCTGGCGTGAGGTGGATCCCTGGACGGCCTACTGCCTGCACTGCCGATGCCTCTGCCCTCTGCATCCGCTGCCTGTGCCCCCTGGACCCGGTGTCTGTGAGGTGGACTCCCTGGGCGACTAGCCGCTGGTGCCGCCGATGCCCTTGTTTTTGGAGGAGGAATTGAGAGACCCACCCTGCTAAGCTGATCAGCTGATGGCAGGAAAGAACAGGAAGAAGGGTGTGAAGAACACTGCCCCGGCCTCGCCTCAGCAGACGGCGAGCATAGCGAGCACAGCAAAAGGTACGCAGCGTTTAGCAGCTGAGTTCTTCTCCCCAGGCCCAGCAGTTAATCCAGCTAAAATGTTAGAGAAAAAGACCCAGCAGGCTGGGGGCTCTCCAAAAACTGCAGCGGCAGATAGAGAGGGGCACAGCTTAGAGGAGGTGTGGACATATTTAAAAAATCTTCCCACAAAGCAGGACCTAACAGAACAAATGGACAGGATACTCGTGGCTACCACGCAGGAAGTCCAATCTATCAGAATAGAGGTGGAGGAGATTAAGACCAAAGCGACACAAATGGAAAAGGACTTTAAAAAGATGCAGGAGGAGGTTGCGGATATCCGGAGGGAAAGAGTGAAGCAACAAATGCTAACAGGGACATTGTGCACGCAAGTGGAGGACTTACAAAACAGATCTCGTAGAAATAATATTAGAGTCAGGGGACTAACTGAGTCGGTGGGACCCGACTTATTGGCTGATACGTTACAGAAAGTAATTAATAGCGCCCTAGGAAGGGGACCTGAGCAGCAAGTTTTGATGGACAGAGTACACAGAGCATTAAAACCGCCATCTAGGAACGTTGATCAACCGAGAGATGTGATATGCCGTTTGCACTATTATTCAGATAAGGAAAGCATTATGGCTGCATCGCGCAAACAGATACAGTTCCTGTATAATGGTAAAGCATTACTTCTGTTCCAGGACTTGTCCCCAATTACGCTGAGGCAGAGAAGGGCATTGCGCCCGCTTTTACAGGCACTGCAAAAAGCTGAAGTAACATACAGATGGGGGTTTCCCTTTTCATTGATAACACGTAAGGGACCGGTGACTTTTATTAAAACATCCATCTGATCTGCCGGAGATGATTAGGACAATGGAGTTGCCAGCAATAGAACTGCCCGATTGGAACCTGGAGGATATATTCTTAGATAAGAGGAGGGGGGACACCTGGAGACTCTTAAGGGGGTGGATTATTTCACTCCTTTTTTTTTTGTTTTTTTCTTTCCTCCCTTTCTTTTCTTTTTTTTTTTTTTTTTTTCTTCTTCTTTTCTCTTCTCCCTCTTTTTTCTTTTGTGTTTGGGTTAATGTATAGTTACTATGTGCATGGAAATACGATGAATATGTGGTACTAAGAGAGGAATATTGTATGGTGAACTAATATTGATAGTACAATTTTACTAAGTGAACATGGATAGAAATGACGCAGAGATATAAAATAAGTGCACTGAGATTAGGGTGAGATGAATAGGTCTGAAATGAATAGGGGTGCACTTGGTGTATGATATAGCTATTAACCCCCTTGGCGGTATGAAAAATACCGCCAGGGGGCAGCGCAGCAGTTATTTTTTAATTTTATTTTTTTTAAATCATGTAGCGAGCCCAGGGCTCGCTACATGATAGCCGCTGCTCAGCGGCATCCCCCCAGACCCGCCGATCGCCTCCGGCGATAGGCGATCAGGAAATCCCGTTCAAAGAACGGGATTTCCTGGAGGGCTTCGACGGGGCGGAATGACGTCGGGACGTCATTGGGAGACCCGATCCACCCCTTGGCGCTGCCTGGCACTGATTGGCCAGGCAGCGCTCGGGGTCTGGGGGGGGGGGGGGGGCGCGCGCCGCACCGGATAGCGGCGATCGGGCGCGCGGCGGCAGCGATCGGGTGCTGGCGCAGCTAGCAAAGTGCTAGCTGCGTCCAGCAAAAAAAAAAAATTATGTAAATCGGCCCAGCGGGGCCTGAGCGGCACCCTCCGGCGGCTTACCCCGTGTCACACACGGGGTTACTGCTAAGGAGGTTAATGCGAGTCAAATTGAATATATTATTTACACAGAATTAGGATGAAAATATGGTATGAAGAGAGGAATATTGCAGGATGAATTGCTATTATTAATAAATGAACACAGATAAAAATATTACATAGATATAAAATAAGTGCACTTGGATGGGGGAGGAGGGGAGGATGGAGGGATAGGTTGGGAAAAAGGTGAGGGGGAAGATGATATGATAATATATGCACGTATATGTTTGATGAGTGTTAATAAGAATTTCTCTCACATGTATGGTTAATGGACAATAACATATTTATAATTTGGAGGGATATATGAGATGATGATCCTGTGATAGAGGTGGTCTCTTGGTGTTCTGCGTGGGGTGGGGGGGTGCGGGCTTCCCCTGGGGCCGCCCAAATATCGGGCGGCCCCCGGGGGGGCTGGGGGGGGGGGGGGCGCGCCCTCCCCCCCTTCCCGCAGTCCCTCTCCCTTGTGGGATGGTGGTGGGGGTTCGTTGCCCCCCCCACGCCCCTGGCGCCGGGGGGGCGGCCCCCCGGGAGCTTTGCGGGCGACACGCGCACAAGAGAATTGTCTCGGCGCGGGTCGGGCGCACGCCGCCGGGGGTCTGCTGCTGGCCCCTGGCGCTGGGGGGGGGGGGGGGGGGGGGAGATGAGAAATAACGGGGAGTGAGCTGGAGGAGCGGATCTGGTAGGGTAAACCGGTGGCCGAATCATGGGTACACTTCTACCCTCAGAAACCATGAAAATGGGTCTCATGGGAGGACATGGAGGTCCTCCTATGGAGAGATATGGTCTCAAGTGCCCTCATAGGGGACAGAGTGGATGTGATCCACTTGGAATGGTTGTTTGGCTTTTGCCAATACTTGGAATGAATGTGAAGTGGGGTGAATGGGGTGGGGTTATGTCTTGGTATGTGTACACGACTAATGGGATCCAGCCCCCCAATGCTTGCATTATCTGTGATGATCCATGGTGCGATAAATGAGCCAATTTAAGATGGTATCCCTAAATGTCTGTGGCCTAAACGTTCCCGAAAAGAGAACGATGCTGATGCAGTATCTCCATAAAGCCCACATACATATCACATTTATCCAGGAGACACATTTAAGGGGCCAGGTGCATCCTAAACTGACTGATAAAAGATACCCATACATCTACTATAGCAATTCCCAGGATTCTAAGACGAAGGGAGTAGCAATCTTGATCGCTAAATCAGTAAGAATTGAAAACATTGAAAGCTATGTGGACGGGGAGGGTAGAATATTATATATTAAGGGAAGTTTTAACTCCCAGAAATTAACATTAGGGAATATTTATGCCCCAAATATGGCTCAAATTTCGTTCATGGACAGAGCTCTGGAAGCATTGGATGGGTTTGCAGAGGGCTCTAAGATTATAGCAGGGGATCTTAATTTTACTCTCGACCCTGGGGTTGATATGTCCACTGGAAGGTCTAGTCTCTCTTTGGCGGCTGTACGCAGGGGAAGGCAGAGACTGATTAAATCCCAGCTGATAGATATATGGCACGTTCAGCATCCAAATGAGAGAGACTACACCTTCTATTCGAACCCACATGGTACTTACTCACGATTGGACTATTTCTTGGTTTCACATAATTTGCTCTCTGAGAGAATAGACTCAGCAATAGGAGTAACTACCTTTGCGGACCACGCCCCGGTGTTTCTTGAAATAGGAAACACAGGTTGGAAAAAAAGAGGCAGTAGCTGGAGACTCAATGTATCCTTGCTGGGAAGGGAGGAAACGGCTAAAAGAATAACAAGAGAAATAGAGGAGTATTTTGATTTCAACAATGTGGAAGATTCCTCCCCTACAGTAATATGGGAGGCACATAAGTGTGTGATCCGTGGGATATTAATTCAAGAGGGTAGTAGAGTAAAGAGGGAACGTGAGAGAGATATGTTGGAAAGTATACATAAAATAACTATTCTAGAGGGAGAGCATAAAAATATGCAGACTCCTGAGACTTTGGGCAATCTGACGGCTGAAAGAGAGAAATTGAGATCAATGATGTTTGTAAAAGCACGCTATGCAGCGCAGAGATGTAGAAGACATTTCTATGAGCATGGAGATAAAGCGGGTAAGATGTTGGCTAGAGCCTTAAAAGATCAACAGACAGCAAGTTATGTCCCATACATACCGGTATGTGATCCTAAGGGAATAAAACACCATAGTAGTGAAGCCCAGGCTGAAGTATTTAGGCGATTCTATGAAAAATTATACAATTTAAAAACAAAGAAACCTAGTGAGGAAGAACTAATGCGGTATTTAGAAAGCTCAGGCTTGAAAAAAATAGATCAAAGTGAGATAGATAAAATGGAGGCGCCCATTACGGCTAGGGAATTAAGAACGGCCATACAGACTATGGCGAATGGTAAAGCTCCTGGGCCAGATGGTTTCTGCCTGGAATACTATAAACAGTTTAGCAAGGAACTAGAGCCTCACTGGTTAAGGGCCTTAAATTCACTGGTTGAGCAGGGAGGAAGACAGAGTAAGTGGGGTAGAGATTCGCTGGTATCGCATATAGCGGTGATACATAAGCAGGGTAAGGATCCCTCCTTGTGTTCTAGCTTCAGGCCAATATCTCTGCTAAACGTGGATCTAAAGATATATGCTAAGATACTGGCAAGCAGAATGTCTCCCTGGCTGCATAGGATTATACATGCGGACCAGGTAGGGTTTGTGCCAAATAGAGAGGCGCGTGATAATACCATTAGAACGTTGGATCTTACGCAGTGGGTTGGGACCTCAGCTGACCCTGTCATGTTGTTGTCAACAGATGCAGAAAAGGCATTTGACAGGGTCAGCTGGGAGTTTCTGAAAGCGACATTGATGTATATTGGCCTGGGGGAGAGCATGAGGACCTGGATCCTTGCCCTGTATGGGGGACTGTCAGCTAGGGTGAGGGTTAATGGGGTCCTCTCGGAACCCTTAACGATCCATAATGGGACACGCCAGGGATGCCCACTGTCACCAATGATCTTTGCAGTTGTCTTGGAGCCATTTTTGAACTCAATTATGAACAACAGGGATATAATGGGGGTAAAGGTGGGAGAAAAAGAACATCAGGTGGCGGCTTATGCGGACGATTTATTATTTTATTTACGAAACCCACACATCTCGCTTCCAAATTTGATGCTGGAGTTTGGGAGATATGGAGAAATCTCAAACTTTAGAATAAATTGGGAAAAATGCCAGGCTACGGGGATTAATTTACCATCGACAGAAATTGATAATATAAAAGTAAATTTTCCATTTAAATGGGTGGGGGAGGCATTTATATATTTGGGAGTAAAAATTTCGGGTGAGATCCAAAAAATATATCAGCTAAACTACTGCTCTTTGCTGACTGATATAAGAAAAGATCTGCTAAGATGGAGAAAGATTAAACTATCAATGCTTGGAAGAATTAATATATTAAAGATGAACGTTATGCCAAGACTCCTATATGTGTTTCAAACACTACCCATCCCTATACCTGTGAAGTATTTTACAGATATGAGAAGGATATTTACAAGATTTATTTGGATGGATAAACCACCAAGACAAAAATTTACTAGAATAACTCAACTTAAGAACAAGGGAGGTCTGGCGGTCCCAGACCCATATTTATATTATAATGCAGCGGTCTTGGCAAGAGCAGTTGATTGGTATGGGAACCCTGAAGAGAGGAGATGGATAGATATTGAACAAAATATGGTAGAATTCCCATTATATAATATATTATGGTACACCTCTCCCTATAAGAGTCAACATCCGGCGAGTCTATTGGTGAACCATACAATAAAGACATTCAACAAGTTTAGAGATAAAAATCTTTTCGCCCCCACCCCTTCCCCACTTATGCCAATTATAGATAACCCAGACTTTAAGTTAGGATGTGATAAGACAGGGGGAATAGAAGGTAGGGATAGATTTGGAATTAGAGCGGGAGCATTATTGAAGGGAGAGGACTGGAAAACACTAACAGAAGTAGGGGAAGAATTTCCATCCTTTAATTTAAGTTGGTGGAAATTGATGCAGTTCCACCATTTTGTGTTGTCAAAGGGGAAGAAGGGTGAGTTCTCCAGAAATCTCACAAAAATGGAACAGATGTGTGGATCAACGCAGAGAGTTAAAAAGGTGATGACAAAAATCTATAGAGAATTATTGAACAAAGAAGATCAGACAATCCAGTTGAGACAAAAATGGCAAATAGACCTGAATTGCTCTTTTTCAGATGAGCAGTGGAGGAAAATAATAGAGTTATCATATAGAACTTCAATTTCAGCAAGGATACAGGAATCCGGTTATAAGATACTCTCTAGATGGTACATGACACCAACTAAACTGAATAAGATATATGGGGATGTGGATAGGATTTGTTGGAGGTGTGGGGAGGAGGAGGGTACTTTTTCCATATCTTTTGGGACTGTTCAAGGATAAGAGGCTTCTGGAAGGCTGTTAAAGAGTATATAATAAAGATAACAGACACAACAATAATAGACGAACCAGCCACTTTTTTAATACACCATAATGAGTATAGTGTGAATAAATATAGGAAAAAACTTTAAACTGCCATATGATCAATGCAGCAAGAATACTGATTGGGAGAAACTGGAAGTCACATCTAGCACCCTCTTTAATTGAATGGTTCCAAGAGATTCTCCATGTACAACGCATGGAAGGATTGACTTATGTGTTGAGAAGTAAAGAGCAACAGTTTAAAGCTATATGGGATAAATGGGAAGAATTTATTAAACTAGATGAATACAAATGGATAATGGGGGCCCTGTGACCACAGGCAAGAGGGAGGGATACAAATGTAGAAATATAACAGCACGCTGAGAAAAGGGGAACTGGACCCGGGTCGTGAAGTGTGAGGGAATAAATGTGAATGGAGATGGAAGTGTGATGTGAATGATTGGTGTAGGTATGGTAGTTTGTTTTCTCCTCTTTCGTCTCTCTATTAATTAAAGAATCTATATCTATGGGACGGAACCGCGTTGTTTTATTGGAATTTAGATATTAATGGAATTTAGATATGAGAGTTGATATGCATACTGTATATTGTATAATGAATGAATATTGTTAGGAAGATTGACTATGTTTATCGACTGAGCCTAAGAGATGATTGATGGATATATTGCTTATTTTAGAGTGTATGGGAATTTTTTGTATATGAACCTTTTTTCACTATGAATAAAAGAATTTGAAAAAAAAAAGTAATATACATAACATGTGTTATCATGTTTTGTTGTGTTAAGCCCACCTCTGCAAGTGTACTGTCCATTAAAAAGTAGGAAGGCCTCATATCTCCCACTGAGCTGTACTAGACTTTACAAAACTCAAGAAGCGGAATGAAGCATGCTATGATAGTAAAAGATGTTACTGCCCATTTGTGATTGTCCTATTTGGAGGTAAGCACACTCCTCCTTACTATAACTTATCATTCTAAACATTTTATTACAAAGCGCTAAACTGCTTTCAGAAGATTAGAGTGTTCTCCACAAACATTTTGTATGGTGTGGGATAAAAAAAAAGCAACCAAATGGGGATCTACTGATAATGACTGGGTTCCATACTGCAGTTGGCAAAGACTAGAGGACACACTGACACTGGACATAAAGACTGGGGGCAACACTATGACACAAAGACTGGGGCAACCTGATTGCTTACCTGATCTACAGCACTTGTGAGCACAGCTGCTCCTTGTCCATCTTCCCAGTATTGGCGGTGAAATTAATGAAGATGCTATTGCATCCTCCTTTTTGAGGAAAGAAGAATTACGGAGGTGCATAAATGGTGGTATCAGGGGAGTTGTACACTAAAAAAATGGAATGCTCTTAAACGTCATGAGGGCCCAACTAAAAACTCCTAATATGATTATTCATACTAGGTCCAAGAAATTGTTATAGCTATTAGTATATACAGGATCTTCTAAAAAAAAATTAGCATATTGTGATAAAGTTCATTATTTTCTGTACTGTAATGATAAACATTAGACTTTCATATATTTTAGATTCAAATACACACAACTGAAGTAGTTCAAGCCTTTTATTGTTTTAATATTGATAATTTTGGCATACGGCTTATGAAAACCCAAATTTCCTATCTCAAAAAATTAGCATATTTCATCCGACCAATAAAAGAAAAGTGTTTTTTTAAAAACAAAAAAAAGTCAACCTTCAAATAATTATGTTCAGTTATGCACTCAATACTTGGTCGGGAATCCTTTTGCAGAAATGACTGCTTCAATGCGGCGTAGCATGGAGGCAATCAGCTTGTGGCACTGCTCAGGTGTTATGGAGGCCCAGGATGCGTCGATAGCGGCCTTAAGCTCATCCAGAGTGTTGGGTCTTGCGTCTCTCAGCTTTCTCTTCACAATATCCCACAGATTCTCTATGGGGTTCAGGGCAGGAGAGTTGGCAGGCCAATTGAGCACAGTAATACCATGGTCAGTAAACCATTTACCAGTGGTTTTGGCACTGTGAGCAGGTGCCAGGTCGTGCTGAAAAATGAAATCTTCATCTCTATAAAGCTTTTCAGCAGCTGGAAGCATGGACCCACTTTTGAACCAGAAACAGTGGCAGAAGCGCCTGACCTGGGCTACAGAGAAGCAGCACTGGACTGTTGCTCAGTGGTCTAAAGTACTTTTTTCGGATGAAAGCAACTTTTGCATGTCATTCGGAAATCAAGGTGCCAGAGTCTGGAGGAAGACTGGGGAGAGGGAAATGCCAGAATGCCTGAAGTCCAGTGTCAAGTACCCACAGTCAGTGATGGTCTGGGGTGCCATGTCAGCTGCTGGTGTTGGTCCACTGTGTTTTATCAAGGGCAGGGTCAATGCAGCTAGCTATCAGGAGATTTTGGAGCACTTCATGCTTCCATCTGCTGAAAAGCTTTATGGAGATGATGATTTTATTTTTCAGCATGACCTGGCACCTGCTCACAGTGCCAAAACCACTGGTAAATGGTTTACTGTCCATGGTATTACTGTGCTCAATTGGCCTGCCAACTCTCCTGACCTGAACCCCATAGAGAATCTGTGGGATATTGTGAAGAGAAAGTTGAGAGACGCAAGACCCAACACTCTGGATGAGCTTAAGGCCGCTATCGAAGCATCCTGGGCCTCCATAACACCTGAGCAGTGCCACAGGCTGATTGCCTCCATGCCACGCCGCATTGAAGCAGTCATTTCTGCAAAAGGATTCCCGATCATGTATTGAGTGCATAACTGAACATAATTATTTGAAGGTTGACTTTTTTTGTTTTAAAAACACTTTTCTTTTATTGGTTGGATGAAATATGCTAATTTTTTGAGATAGGAATTTTGGGTTGTCATGAGCTGTATGCCAAAATCATCAATATTAAAACAATAAAAGGCTTGAACTACTTCAGTTGTGTGTATTTGAATCTAAAATATATGAAAGTCTAAGGTCAGTACATTACAGAAAATAATGACCTTTATCACAATATGCTAATTTTTTTAGAAGATTCTGTAAATGTTACTTACCATATCCCTTGGTCAACTTAAATTGCAGGGAGAAAATTACTGGGTAAGATCTGACCAGTTAATTCCTGTTTTACCTTCAACATAAGCCAGTGCTAGGTACATTTCATATTACTCTGGCCTTCATCGCAATGAACAAGAAAGCTTGGCTAATCCCAGCATGTATACCCAGAACATGGTTCTACTATAACAATGATAATAATAATAATAAATAATATGTTTCTAAAGTCATAATCTCCTCTTTTGACTGCCATCTGAGGTCTACAGGCAGCTATTTTTATTTCCGTAGTCTAAACACAATGTAACTGCAATAAAGGAAAAAAAAACAAACAAACAAAAAAAAAAAAAAACACTGACTAGTTTTGCATACAGGTGGCTGTTCATCTGAATGAAAACTCACTTTGACAAGCTCATAGTTACTGTCTATTGGCTTGTACATCTGGCCCTAAAGAGGCTTCCCTCATCCTCCCCTTCAGCTTCGTTCCAGCAGTGGAGCTCCCTCACTCGGGTGACAAGGGCTTGTTTGCTTTGCATGCATGCGCAGTAGAAGCTTTCTGCTCGGGCTCCAGTGGATATTGCTGAGCCCAATCAGGATCGCTCTACTATGCAGGTATGAGCTGTCTGCAACTACTCAGAGTGGGCCTGATCGGGCTCGGCTATCTCCACCAGAGACAGAGCGGAAAGCCGCTAGTGCGCCTGCCCTGGCAGGCCACTGTTATTGCTATTGATTCAATGGTTCGGAGGTGCAAACGCTGGATTGCACTGGCTAAGTACGATGGGGAAGCCTGATTTGTTAGTGAGAAAGTAAGTGATCCATAGCCGTAGGGTGGAGTGGACCCCCAGTGTGGCCACGCACCCTCCAGAATGTCCTGACCACACTGGGGGTCCACTCCACCCTACGGCTATGGATCACTGACTTTCTCACTAACAGATCCCAAGTTGTCAGGCTGGGGGACATCTACTCACGAGAAGAGATAACAAACACAGGGGCACCCCAGGGCTGCGTCCTGTCCACGCTGCTCTTCTCCCTCTACACAAATGATTGCAGATCCACGGCAGACTTTGTCAAGGTCATAAAATTTGCGGATGACACCACCATTGTTGGCCCCGTCACCAAAGACAACATCCGGGAGTACCAGCAGCAGGTGGAAAGACTATGCCACTGGTGTAAAGAGAACAGCCTGGTGCTCAACACGGCCAAAACCGTTGAACTTATAATTGACTTTAGGAAGTCGGACCTACCCCACCTCCCATCTACATCGATGGCACCGAGGTGGCCAGAGTGCCCTGCGCTCGCCTGCTAGGCACCACCATCTCCAGCGATCTCAGTTGGAGAGTCAATATCACGTCAACCCAACGGAAAGCTCAGCAGAGACTCTTCTTCCTCCGCCAACTGCGGAAGTTCGGCATGGCTCAGGAGATTCTAACATGCTTTTACACTGCCACCATTTAATCGATCCTCTGCTCCGCCATCTTGGTCTGGTATGCGGGAGCCACCGCCAGTGACAGGCACAAATTACAGAGGATCATTAGGTCGGCGGAGAGGATCATTGGGAGACCTCTGCCCCCACTTGACCACCTGTATAACACAAGACTGCGAGCCAGGGCACTGAGGATTGCAAGTGACCTCTCTCACCCAGGCCACTGTTTTTTCACCCCACTTCCACTGGGTCGGAGACTTCGGGCCATCCCCACCAAGACCACCAGACACAAGAACTCTTTCTTCCCCATGGCCGTTAGCCTCCTGAACTCCCTTAACATTCTGCCACCCTGTATCAGCGCCCTACCACCTGCATAGGCGCGGCGGACTTCGGCTGTGTATATCTAATTGTTGATTGTATATTCGTATATTTGTATATTCGTGTATGCTTATATTTGAGTACTGTCATTCTAATGTTTTTCCTGCCTCTCTTTTTATGTACTGCTCCATTGTGCCAAACCCAATTCCGGACTTGACCCAGTCATGCTTGGCGAAATAAAATTGATTCTGATTTGGATCCAGAGGCTTTCCCATCCCGAGGCAAGTATCCGTTGTTTTTTTTTCAGTTTAATAAACTCACAGGTTTTCTTCAATGCTGCTATGTAAGATAAAAAATATGCAAAGCACTTATTTCTCAAGAACCATATTACCAGAAACAGAGCGAGATTCCACTTTCTTTTAGAATTCTTTCAAAATTTCAATCTGCAGCCAACTAAGATTTTCCAAAAGCGACAGCTCAAACTGCTTGTCCGCAGCCTTAGCAACAAATACTCTGTGTACACTGCCAGGAGTACAGCTGCCAGGAGACTGTGCAAAAATTCCCACACTGCTTCAGAAATGATTTACTACATAGTGCAAAAGGTATTGTTACTCAGTTTTCAATACTTGAACCAATCTGAGACTGGTAGTAAACTTTAATTATCCAGCTTATGCACTCCACAGTGTTGCCTGCACATATTTTACATGCACATAAAAATGTACGGTAATCAGGCTGAAAATGTTTGAGGCCCCTTTCACACTGTGGTGTTGCGTTGGCCTGTTTTTACTAACGCTACACCAATGAAAGTGTATGGGGCCTTTCAGACTGGCATGATGCAATGTGACGGAAGTGATGTTTTCGCAGCGTACCTACGTTACCAGTCAACTTGCGCAGCGACGTGCAGCGGACCAGTGTTCATGCAAGTCTATGGTGACGTGTATATTTTTATTGTTACTTATTTTTATATAAAAAAAACTTGTGCGGTAGCATTGCGGCGTGCATGCACAAAAGCATATTTTGTCGGTACACTTGCACGCAATTTGTCTTTTCACCCACAGGAAGTGAGCGCTAGAGAGCCTAACTTCACACTTGGCCTGCTTCTAGACTGGGATTACAGCGTATTAATACGGAAATCCCTCAAGGCTGTTTTTGACGCTGCGTTACGACCCTCGCAGCGCTAATGCTGGTTAGCAGTATGCATCTGGCCTGAAACTAAATCTTCACAACATATAGATCCAAGCTGAGAACAGATTCAACTAGGGTGCCACATCGTTGCCAAATCAGATGCGGCGCCCATTGCAAAATCACATTCCTATCCAAAAGCCATTCCAACATAGCCTTAGTTTTTGTCAACAAATAGGAGAACACCACCCGTAGACTGCGCCTAGCAAAGACGAACTGCCAGTGTGATCACTCACCACTTCATCGCGGGGGATCAGGGGCCACTGTAAACAGACTTTATTCTGAGGCTAGGTGCACACATAACATAACATGAAAAGCTGCGTTTTATGTGAACGTTGTGTGCGTTTTTGGTGCGTTTGAGTTAGCCTTTTTTTTTTGTACCACAGATGCGGTTTTTTTTTAAAAAATGCATATGCGTTTTGTATGCGTTTTTCATGTGTTTTCATTTTGCATTTTATGCAAATCACTAGGCAGACAACAGGAAGAGGAAATACATCACAAAACAGTTTTTAACAGCAAATACGCATAGAAAAACGCATAGAAGAAACGCATGAAAACGCATACCACTGCGTCTCCATTGAATTTCTTTAAGTGCGTTTTCAGGAGTTTTTGAAAATCATGAAACGAAACCAGCGTTTTTCAAAGCGCATGCATCAAAAATGCATATGTATTTCTGATATGCATTTTTTCCTGCAGCCCATAGACTTGCATTAGCAACAAAAACATAGCGTTTTTCGCAATGCTAGCATTTCTGCTATGTGTGCACCTAGCCTAAAGAGGCAGACCTGACCAGTGGCCTCTGCTGGGAACCATATAGCATGTGTGCAAGGCGTCAGGCCCAGTGTTCTCCCCAGGCTCTTTTAGCCGGGTGCTCCACCCGGCTAGATTTGGTGACCACCCAGCTGTCATCGGCTCACCTCCTCACCTCCTCCTATGCTGTAAGCAGAGTTGCCCTGCATTTTCATCTCAACCCACCCGGCTGCTTTTTCATGCCACCCGGCTACTATTTCATGCCACCCGGCTGGAAAAAAGTTCTGGGGAGAACACTGAGGCCTAATATACACAGATGTTTGTTGTTGGTTTTTTTTTTGTAAATGCCTGGAAAAGCATGTACAGCAGTTCCATTTCTGGGAAACTGGCCGATTTCAGGCCACGTGTGCGCTAGGGCCCCTTCCCCACTTGCACGCAACACCTGTGGCCACAGAAACATTGGTTGGTTGCCCTGTGATTCTCTCTGATACAGTGCAGATCCCATCCATTATGAATGGAATCACTCCGGTTTGCGCAAAATTGAGTTACTACACTGGAGCACAACATCAGACGGTGGTCTATGCCATTCTAATGTCCTAGCTAGCTCTCCGATTGGCCCAAATGCTGCCTGTCACAGCAGAGGCTCTGATTGGCCGCTATGGTGGTGCGGGCGGGTGCACGCGCTGCTGTGACAGGCAGCATTTGGGCCTATCAGAGAGCTAGTTAGGCTACTACCCAACTCCCCATGAGTGCCTGTGAATGGAGCATAGCAGCGCTACGGGGAGATTTAATAGCTGATAATCAATTCTAAACTGTGCAGTGATTCTCCGCCATTTTGTCCGCGGCCCCTGGGGGATCCCCTGACAGGTACTGATGTACCCCCAGGAGTCCGCCGTCCCCAGGTTGAGAACTACTGCAGTAGAGTGATCACCAATCACAGCTGCATTGGGAATGTGGGAAAAATTGCAGCATCAGAAAATCGCGGGTGCTTTGAGATTTCCCACAAAGTGCTCGTTGTGAGTCAGTGGTCTAAAGGTGCGTACACACATGCGACTATAGACGTTTGAAACGATCGTTCCCCGATCCTTTCAAACGACGATCGTTTGAAAAAAAGCAGCCAACGACCATTAAGTCTAACAACGGACGAGCTTCAAAACGAATGATCTAGCTTGGCGGATTTTTCCCAACGACGATCGTTTGCAAAGTAGTACATCGTTGGAAACGATCGTTCGTACTAGGCTTGACATGCGCATTTCACTATTTCTCCATAAAACTTTTCATTTTTATGCGCAGGCGCAATAGTTACTTTTACGTGATGTAACGTTCCTTCTAACGATCAGATCGTTACACACTTTTTAAAACTAACTTTACTTAGGTCGTTCTTTCATCAATTAAAAGTTCGTTCAGCGTTGACAACGAACGATCGTTGTCGCATGGGTGTACGTAGCTTAAGGGCTAGTTCACAGTGCTCAGTTGCATTGCATAATAGTTCTGCATATCAACGTACTGCCCATACAATTATATGGGTCTGTTCACAGTACTGCTTTGTAATGGATCGCATTATTCTAACTCTCTGCATGCAGGCTTTGTATTAAAGTCTATGTCCAGTCTCCATTGCAGTTTACGCACATTATAATGCGTGCGTTATGCAACTGACCACTCTGAATTCAGCCTAAGGCCTCTTTTACACAGGAGACTGAACTGCTCGTTTCTCAGGCAGTTCAGCCCCATGCAAATGTTTCACGTTTGACATGCGGTCCGAGGACAACAGCCATGCTCAGAGGCAACACCATGTGGGGGTGTATGGGTGGGGGGTGCATGGGTGGCACTGGCAAGTGCACAGCCAGTGAACGCGAGCAGCTGACAGTGATTTTACGACCTTCAGCTCTCTGTAGAAAATAGGCCTGAAGGTGGGCATACACTTAACAATTTTTCCTGTCAATTCCCAGCAGATTCAATTAATCGAAACTACTAGAATAGAAATCGATTACCCAAAGTGCGACCCAATCATTTTCAGCAAAAATCTATTGAATCAGTCAGAAAATACCTATAATTTGGCGGCAAATTGACAGCCCATAGCGATGCACTGCATCCAACGGTGCAACGCTGCAATTCAATAAATCTGTGATCTATTAAAAAATCTATCCCTGGCTTGATTTGACCCCTTTCTGATCAGATTTTTTCTGAGAGGGATCAATCTTTTGGCCACATCTGATGCCCATTTATAGTGTAATGGAATGTATGAAGTAAGGTTTTGTCATGTTAGCAGAGCAGCAGCTGTAGGGTAGAGCAGTGCTGAGACTACATGCAGGAGACTGATAAGACCAGCAAAAGCCGCTCCCTCAATCACAGCCCCCCAGATATACACATGGACATCCAGCCAGAGGTGAGCAACCTTATCATTAGCATTGGCTCCTCCCCCTCCCCTCCAGCTGACGCATCCCATCACCTACCTCTGCTAGAGGCTCCGTGCCCGGCTGGCTCGCTTCCTGTGCGCCCCTCACATCCTTCCCCCATCACAAGACATGGCAGACAGAGTGGGCACAGCGCACTAAATGGGCCGCCATTGTACGTCGTGCCCGACACGGTTATAGTGTTGTCCGGATCATGAACGATTCGGATCTTTGATCCGAATCTATTTTATGAGTCGATCATCCGAATCATCAAAATGAACGATTCGGATCGCAAAAGGGGCGGGGCCAGGAGCGACACGCCCCCCTCTCAGCGGGCAGCGGGGTCCTGGAAGCAGGGATCGCTCTGTTAGAAGGGAGCCAGCCTTGCAGGGAGACAGGTAGATGATAGAGAGGGGACATGGGTGCCACTGCCAGATATGTGTAGAGCACACATACTGGCTATAATGTGCTGCCCATTACAGGCTGGCTGTTCCGTAGTGCTGCACAGTGATCACATTGGAAGCTTTTGGCTCAGCACAGCTCAGTAACTTTGCAGACAGTGTGATTGAAAGGCAATATAATCCTCCTGCACTCGGCACTAAACAGCTGCACTTATCTTCTGGGAATGCTTTCTTTCACTGTGCGACCTTTTCTTTCAAAGTGTACAGATGAACATATAGGTGAAATATATGTAAAGCATATGACTTCAGCATGTGGGTATTACGTGCAAACATTTCTGCTCTCTGCTCGTCCCTCCTCCCATCTCTGTCCACTCCCTGCCCTCTGTCCATCTTCTCCCCTTCTCTGTGTGTCCACCCCCCTCTCCTTCTCCTGTCCACAGACCTGTCCTGCTGTTCATTTCACCCCCGAATGCTTCCGGTAGTAAAATGATCCGAGATTCGGATCAAAGATCCGGATCTCTTCAATGATCCGATTCGAATCATCCGGATCATTGAAAAGATCCGAACTTCCCATCTCTACACGGTTATAGTCCCTGTGCCTGCGCCCTGCCTCTACACTCCAGGCACCGGTGAAGCTCTCATACACTACAGGGTGCGCGTGCTCGTTCCTGACACGAGAGCAGCAGGTGCGCATGCGTACCCAGTCTAGCTTCTGTTAGTGAGGGAGAGCACGTGATTGAGGCGTCACTGCTAGAGCTGCTGTTGGGTGCTGAGCTCCTCGATAGGGTGGATCACCAAGCTCAGCTCAGTCATCATGCCTTGCTATGCTATATGGACGCATCCTGTGCGTCATGTTTTTTACATGCTCATTTTACTGTTACACTAAAATGGGGTCAGTTGAAAGGAGGACACTGATGAATGATGTCTCGTGAATGTCTCGTCTAGCTATGTGTGCAGTAAAAGTGATAATTCCCAGCAGTAGCTGGATCTTGTGTGTTTAAATAGCGCTGACATCTTCCAGAGGGAATAGCCATGTTACCAGGGGAGGACTGGGACCTTTTGGCCTGGGGGGACAACACAAACTAGAGGCCCGTTTCACAGCATCCCCAGCCCAAAGCCATATCTTTCTTGTGTGCAAATCTTCAAATTGTGATGACTAACAGCCCCAGCCACAGACACACACACACACAGACACTGACACACACAGACACATACACAGTAGTGTTGGGCGAACAGTGTTCGCCACTGTTCGGGTTCGCCCGGATTTTGGGCTGTTCGAGTTTGGTTTGGGCTCCGCCGGACACCTCGTGGTGTTCGACCATGCGTTCGGGCATGCGGTCGAACGTATGTTCGGCCTGACAGCGCATGGCCGAACGTTCCCCAAACGTTCGGCTCGCGCTGTGATTGGCCGAGCGGGTCACGTGGTTCGGGCTCCAACACGCGGCTCGCACTGCGATTGACCGAGCGGGTCACGTGGTTCGGGTAAATAAATACCCGAACCGCGTCATTTCTCCGCCACTTGAAGTTGGGTTTAGCTTTGGGTAGGCAGGCAGGTTAGACTCTCTCACCAGCTAGGCTAGCCAGGGCCCCCCCAGCCTCCTAGTCATACTACTGTAGTGCCAGTCAGCGTGCTTGTACTGCTGGGATCAGTAGTACTTCCGCCACCAGTATATAGCATTGTCTATTTGCCACTGTACTGCCAGTCAGCGTGTACTTCTGGGATCAGTAGTACTTCCGCCACCAGTATATAGCATTGTCTATTGCCACTGTACTGCCAGTCAGCGTGTACTGCTGGGATCAGTAGTACTTCCGTCCGTCACCAGTGTATAGCATACTATATAGCATTGTCTTATTGCCACTGTACTGCCACAGTCAGCGTGTACTGCTGGGATCAGTAGTACTTCCGTCCGTCACCAGTATATAGCATACTATATAGCATTGTCTTATTGCCGTAATATCCCATTTCTATTTATTAATCACTGCATGGCGACAAAACTCATTGCTTTGCTTTGAAAATAATACAAGATTGTTGTTACCTGTGCCAAAAAAAACTGACATTTTCCGCATTTAAAAGACAATTTCCCTTTGAAACTTAAAAATCGTTTTTCTCAAAAACTATAAGGTCCTTTCGGAAAAAAATAGTTTCCTCTTATATCCACCTCCCCTGTCCACATACCCTGAAAATGTGGTCTATGTTACATGTAACACACACACACACACACACACACTCACACACTCACACACACACAGTACCTGATGCCTAACCCCATTTCTCCGCACAATCTACCTGTCTGTGTCTGATGCCTAACCTTAAAGGAGTTATCAGGCTTTTTTTCTTTTATGAAAATAAGTGCTACTTACCCAGGGCTCGTCCAGCCCCAAGCTCCCAGCATGTCCCTCGCCGCAGCTCTGCAGTCAGCTGTTTGTTGCCGCTGCCTCCCAGCCCCCGGCGATGACTTCAGGCCGACTGCGCCTGTGCGAGCGGCGCTGTCAGTCAATGCCACATGGACCAGAGCGTACTGTGCAGACGCAGAACTACTGCGCCTGCGCAGTACACTCCGGTCCACGTGGCGGTGATTGACAGTGCTGCTTGCACAGGCGCAGTACAGGCCGACATCCAGGTCGGACTGGTGCCATCGCCGGGGACTGGGAGGCAGCGGCAGCGAATGGCTGATTGCAGAGCTGCGGCGAGGGACATGCTGGGAGCGTGGGGCTGGAGGAAGCCCCGGGTAAGTAGCACTTATTTCATTAAAAATGCCTGATAACTCCTTTAAAAAACTCCCCCCCCCATACACACACACACACACACACACACACAAACCTACCTACCTGGTGATGCCTAACCCCACTCCTGCCCACCCACCATACAAACTACTTGTCTGACACCTACCCCCCCCTCCAACTACCTGTTTGACAGTGCCTAACTGCCTGCCTCCCCCCTCCCCTGCCGCCAATCACACCACAAGAAGAAAAAACGTTCCCCCTCAGGCCAGGGTCAGAATGGGGATGATTATCACACAAAAAAAACCTCAGAGGGCACTGGCCTGGGCAGAGAATTGAATTTGACAGCAGTAGCAGGCAGGCAGCAAAGTGTGAGTAACTCAGTGACAAGAAGGGAGAAGAAGTACAGAAACAAAATGTATAAAAACCACCTTCTCCTCTGGCGACCTGGACCCGACCTCCTCTATCCTCCTGTCTCCTCAGTCCTACACCTCCTCCTCCTCCACAGCAGCAAGCAGCTATAGGTGGCATCTCCGACTACCAGCCCCCCCGAGTGTCCGACTCCTCCAGCCAGGACAGCCAGCCACTCGTAGCCGCAGCTCCAGGGCCCCAGCCCCCCCAGCACAGAAAGCTGAAGAGTGATACAGCTCACTCCGACGACACCTCAGGCACAGCAGCACAGGGGAGGACTGTGTCCGACTCCTCCAGCCAGGCCAGCCACACGTAGCTGCAGCTCCAGGCCCCCAGCCCCCCAGCCCAGAAAGCTGAAGAGTGAGACAGCTCACTCCGATGACACCGCAGGCACAGCAGCACGTTGCGGGCGGCAATGGCTCCAGACGGGGGGCGGAGTCAAGCAGGATCAACCCACCGGGCCGGAGAGGACCTAAGCTATTTGTGTCCTTGTGCCACTCACATACACCGCAGGCGCAGCCACGCACAAGGGCACACCACGGCCGGCCGCCTCAGCCCCTTCTCTGATTGGATACTTCAACTTGCTGGGAAATATCGTGCGAGGTTGCGATCCCCACTGCGAACCTGTCACCTGTGGTGTGTCTGCGGCCGCTGCGTATAGCAGCGGCTGGCCCTAATTACTTAAGATTTGGGCGGCCCGGGGGGCGATTGCCCCCCGTCCCCCTGGGCCAGTCCTCCCCTGCATGTTACTAACTGTCCTTCAGAAGGACTCTCTAATCCCTTTCTTGGTTAGGTTCACACTAAACAGCACCTGTGCTGTGTACATGGGCGTAGCAATCACCCCTGCGACCCCTGCCCTTGCAGGGGGGCCCTGGAGGCTGTGGGGGGCCCCTGCTCCTCCCTAACCGCAAGTGCAGGCAATTAGCAAAAAAAAAAAAAAAACTACCATTTGCTCACAAAAACCATCCCTGCTTCCTCCGCCTGCCATGCAGAACAGCGAATAGCGGGAGTGTCTGTAATTTTTCGTGCTTCTAGACTCTGCTTCACAGCAGAACACTCTCTGCTGCCATTCACTGGCTCCCAATCATGTGACTCTCATGGGGTTCGGGGGACCAAGGGACCCATGTTATCATTTTTTCAGTGGGGCCCTATTAAGTCTAGTTACGCCCCGACTGTGTATGAGCCACTGTGACTGTTTTAATGTTCTCGTGTCAATTGGTGACATACCTTTAACATGTCCGATTCCCATCTAGTGTATGGAAAAGTTGTGCAGGATGGGACTTTCTGTTGTGATTTGATAATGGTACCGCACAGTTGGGATTATCAGAAGGGAATAGGTTTACTAAAGTTGCACAAGCGGAGGAGGTAGCCGAGGCGTGCCAATGGCCAAAGGGTGAGGATCCTGGTAAACAATGTTAGATTTAGCATTATCTGACGTTACGTGCACCGTCACCATCACGGACTTGTCTCCACAGATTCCATAGTCAGCACAGGGACCATTAATCTGTCTGTTGTGGTCCATTACAGAAAACTGTAAAATTTGCATTTTAGTATGAAATGTTAAGGTGCCCATTAATGGTACAATTCGTTTCACCAAATGCGATCTTTTGATGTGATTTTTACAATCGAATTGTATAGAAAATTTGCCGTTTATGAAGGCAATTGACAAGAAATGCTTTCTAATATGTTTAGCGCATATCAGTAAGTAGAGTCTCTATAACATCAGTTCATACACAAAACATCACTTATTTTATCTTCTCATCGCCAATAACATAAGGTGACACCAACACCCTTTTGTGAGCAGACTCACCGGATGTGTTTGACCACTATTAGACTGGTCAAACAAAGCGTGTCTCCGGGAGCCTCAGGTCCCAGTTTCCTCTCCAGGGGCCGCTAGGCGACCATGCAGCACTTCCTTACACCACAAGATCTTGTATCGCAGTGTACCTCAAATAAATGCCTCTCATAGCGTGATTCAGTAAAACATGTTAAAAGCTTTATTTTAAAGTTCCACTCACGTGGTCTTTGTGCATATTTTCCGCATAGAGTTTTATCACGGGCTCTCCCCTGTTGCCTTTGCTGGGCTGACCACGGTATTTCCTTCTGATGCCTCTTCTCATCCGCACATGTCTCTGCCCTCCGTCCACCGCCGTGCTATTGCATAAAACCCAATGCTCACAGTCTCCGCCCGATCGATTTCGTCACTGTCTTGTGACTCTTCAGGGGCACCTGATTGGGGGATATTTCTCTATTAATAAACTCTTGTTTCTCGGCGGGATTGCAGCCCTTTAGGTTATAATGCTAAACATGATTACATTAAAAAAAACATGGAAAAAATTAGACTTCAGAGTCTCTTTAAAGGAGTTATCAGGGGTTATTGAAGAAATGGAGTGCTACTTACCGGGGGTTTCCTCCAGCTCCAAGCTCCCAGGACGTCCCTTGCCGCAGCTCTGTCTTCAGCCATTCGCCACAAGTCCGTCCCGGTCCCCGGCGATGACGTCAGAGCGACCTCCAGGTCGCTCTGTACTGCGCCTGCACGAGCGGCACTGTCAATCATCGCCACGTGGGCCGGAGCGGACTGCGCAGGTGCAGTACTACCGGGACGGACCTGCGGCGAACGGTTGAAGACAGAGCTGCGGCGAGGGATGTCCTGGGAGCTTGGAGCTGGAGGAAGCCCCCGGTAAGTAGCACTCATTTTCTTCAATAACCCCTGATAACTCCTTTAAGGATTACTTTAATGCATGTTGAACTATTATTAATATGATGGATTTAACCACTTCAGCCTACAGGCCATTTTAGTGGATCCGAGATAAACTTTTACTCATTGCATATTTGTGTTCCTTTCATATAGTTTATAGGGCATTCCTTAAGCCAAATACTTTTTTTGTTTTGTTTTAATACTCTAATTCCCTATAAACTAAACAAGCCTTGCCCACAGCTTCTTCAGAGTTCCTTGGCACTTTTAGACTCATGTAGCATGGGCTTATGGGAGCTCAGTCTGACTAGAGCTTGTTGAATATGTTTCCCTTGTCCACTCTCCTCCTGCTTACAAGTACACACAAGCTGGGCAAGTGCGATTAAGCTTTGCGCATGCCCAGTAGAATGATGTTGCTCGTGCACAACTTATTTTTTTTCATACCCAAGTACTTTGTTCTTAAGGGCATGTGCCCTTACTCTTGCACACTAAGTACTGATGTGCTTATACACAACCATGATTGCAGCAAGGAAGATAAGTGAGAATAGAGAATAAGAAAAGTCCTGTGGAGGAACACTGGGCCCCAAAAAGGATATGGGAAGCCTCTGGACTTGATGCAAGAAAATAAATTGCAGATTTGATACTTACCTAAGCAGAGGAAAGGCTCTGGTTAACATAGAGCCTTACCATTCCTCTATCCAGCCTGTCGTCCCAGCAGCATCATCCAGTGTAGCTTTTCGACCTGCTAGGTCAAAGAGCTCTTTTGGAGCTACTTATGCCTCAAATAATTCCAACAGCACATGTGCGAGTCTGGTCAATGCATGCGCAGTAGGGATGCACACGTCCTCAAAACTACTCAAGGACGAAGTACTTTCCGAAGAGCTATGTGACTGAATAGCTACATTGGAGGACAATGCTAGAATGACAAGGAATGGGACGGCAGTACATTTGATAAGTCTTACAACAGAAATGGTACCAGTCACCAATTAATGCACATGATACTGCATCCTGTTTAGATGTTGGGGAATAAAGCTCCTGGTCATGGAGTGACAAGTAATTGTTTCTGCAGTCTCGCGATATGGGTGCATGCGAGTGGTTACACAATAATGACCATCACAACGGATCAGATCTTTAAGATCCCCAATGACTAGTTTGACCTCCCATCGGGGAACACTCGTCTGGTGACATCACTGTGATCCATCTTCCTGCTTTTTCAGGTGAGTATTTAGCATACCAGAGAAAAGCATCTTTTCAAAGATGTCTTCTGTTCTGTCTTTAGCCTTGAAACTGTGACGTTTTACTCAACCTTTCTCCTATTCTTTAGTGTTCTGCTGCCATTTAGGCACAGACAAAGGACACACTCATGTTGAGAGTTCATGCAGAAATGAGAGGAACAATTAGATTACCCCATTCTCTCTAGTGCAGGACTACAGAAGAATGCAACCTTTTGATACATGGTGCCTACGGGCCCTGATGGCCTGTGAACTTAATTTTTTTAAGTTGCTGAAGGGACAGATAGCAGAGACCCTGGCAGCTCTGTTTAATCATGTTATAAAAACAAAAACTTTTTACCCACAGCTAATGATGCCCGCATTAAACTGATCCCCAAACCTGGGAAAGATACTCTTTATAATTAAATGGAAATGGACAATGCTGTACATGAGATATGCTGTAATCCGTGGTCTGTTTAATGGATACTTTATTTTATTATTTTTTTCTTCTTCTTTTTTCCTTTTAAACTCAGTACACAATTCCAGGTTAGTGAGTACTCAACTAGTGGCATAACAGCAGTGCACCTGCTGTACTCGTAAGTTGAATTGTTTGGTCATCATGGTTTGTGAAAAAGAGAGGGAAAAAAAACAAGCGCCAAAAAAAAAGGATTCATCTTTTACAGAGCAAGAAGTTTTAAATCAGGATGATACCATTTATTGGCTAACTAAAAATACTCATAATTATTTCACTTTTGGACAGGACCTCTATTTACAGCAGATGGGCGTGGCAATGAGTTCGCGATTCGCACCACAGTATGCAAATCTATTCATGGCCAAAATCGAAGAGGAATACCTCAATGCATGTGGCATAAAATCCATGGCCTACTTCCGCTTCATTGATGATATTTTAATCATCTGGTCCGCAAGTGAGGATGATCTTCTCCAGTTCCACAGGAACTTCAATGCCTTCCATCCTACAATCAAATTGAAGCTTACCTACTCTCACACAGAGATTAACTTTCTGGACACCACCATAAACATCAGGGGTAACAACATACAAACCTCTGTGTATCGCAAACCTACAGACCGTCCCACATACCTAAGATATGACAGTTTTTATCCCAAGCACTTTAAAGAGAATCTGTATTGTTAAAATCACACAAAAGTAAACATACCAGTGCGTTAGGGGACATCTCCTATTCCCCACTGTCACAATTTCGCCGCTCCTCGCCGCATTAAAAGTGGTTAAAAACAGTTTTAAAAAGTTTGTTTATAAACAAACAAAATGGCCACCAAAACAGGAAGTAGGTTGATGTCCAGTATGTCCACACATAGAAAATACATCCATACACAAGCAGGCTGTATACAGCCTTCCTTTTGAATCTCAAGAGATCATTTGTGTGTTTCTTTCCCCCTGCATCTCTCATGCACTGAAGTTTAAGGCTGCTCTTTTCTTCCTGCAAACAGCTTTGCCCTTGTCTGTAATTCCTCACTATGTGAAAGCCCAGCCAGCTCAGAGGACGATTTATCCAGCTTGTAAAAGATAAGAGAGAAGAGAGACGCTGCTCTAATCTAAATAACACACAGGTAGTGTGCATAGAGGGGCCTGGAAGGCGAAGTTCATAGCAGAACCACAACACTGAAGAACTTGGCAGCCTCCCAGACACAGGCTGACAAGTCTGACAAGAGATAGATAAGTTGATTTATTACAGAGACTGTGATAGTACAAAGTGCTGCAGTAAGCCAGAACACATTAGAATAGCTTTTGGAACTTGTAGGATGATAAAAAACAGGATGCAATTTTTGTTACGGAGTCTTTTTAAGAACTCTATAATTTACAGCCAAGCTATAAGGTACAACTGGATTTGTTCTGACAGGATGGACAGAGACAAGAACCTGGATCGCCTTAAGAACACTTTCATTAAACAAGGTACAGTCCTCCTATGGCTGAGGCCCAAATCAGGAAAGCCAGCATCATCCCCTGGACTGAACTCCTGAAATATAAGCAAAACCAGAAAGAGGAACGTGTCCCTTTGGTTGTCACCTACAACCCACACCTGGAAATCTTAAGGAGGATTGCTAAGGAACTTCATCCCATTTTACACAAGGATCACAGACTGAGAAAGATATTCCCTAAACCTCCCCTCTTGTCATATCGGCAACCACACAATCTAAAATAGATGATTGTCAGGAGTTCTTTGAATAGGCCTCAACAAAACGGAACATCACCCTGCCGACAAAAAATATGTGGGACCTGCAGACACATTTACTCCACTGACAGGGTAACGATACCAGGTTCACAACAGGAGTACAGAGTACAAGGTACATTTTCCTGTGGTTCCACCAATCGGGTATATCTGATCATGTGTGCTAAATGCCCCAATGTTCTGTACGTGGGAGAAACTGGACAAACTGCGCAAACGTATGAATGGACACGGGCACACTAATAATGATACCAAATCTGGTTTCCCAGTCGCTACACACTTTCGATCCAACGGACACAGCATGGATGATCTTCGTGTCACTGCCCTGAAGGGTGGCTTCAAAACGTCAAATGATCGATTAATAGCAGAAACAAAATTTATAAATTGGTTCAAAGCTGTGCAGAACAGTTTGAATAAGGACAACAATTTTTTATATTGGTATGAGACTGATGATATTTAAACTTTCTCAGCCACTCTAGCTGAACTTGTGAACTAAGAATTTACGATACCTCTGGGTCAATCCTAATCCCAGGTCTGTGAGCATGGCGTAAACAAGGATCCTTATCTTAGCTAATAACCTCTAACCCCATTCAGATGGTCTGTTTGAATTAAGGCATCTTAATGACATGTATTTATGCTTACAAAAATATCTGTTTTCCCTTTTGATGTTGCATGTATATAAGCTGTCTGTACCACCAGTCTGCAAACAAACAGGATATAAGCCCGACGAAGGCTGCAAGGCCGAAAGCTTGCTGTGAGAGATCGCGGAAAAGCCGCCGCGACTGCTACTGAGCAGGCGGCTGATTCTGCGTCCAGTGCGGCGGTTTGCACACGGAAGCTTGTGTCTGGCGGCAGAGCGGGACGTGGAAAAGCCGCCGCATGCAACAACGGTCAGGCGGTTGATTCCGCGTCCAGCGCAGCGGTGTGCATGCAGCAGCGTGCAGCTGGTGTGGTTGAGCCTGTTAGTTCACACAGGTTTAGAGCTACGCACGCGCGAGCCAGAAGTCAGGACCTTTATGCCAGCAGGAGATGTGTCAGCTGATCAGGATGGTCAGCTGATTCCTGCTGGACTCCTGATTGGCTGAGTGGTTCGGAGGGGGGCGGCAGAGTCCTGCAACTATATATATAGCTTGCTTGTCAGTTGCTGGTTGTCTGCCGTTGCGATCACTACGTGGAAGCACTCAGACCTTTAGTCAGATCCTACAGTGTGTTAGAACCAGGTGGACCTGGGAATTCACACTTAGCCAGTTTACTAGTACTGTTAATTTGTGTATTTATTCAGACTAGTTCCAGGGTGCTGAGACCAAGGACCTTGCACTCAGACTAGGCATTGTTTGATATCTGTTATGACTTATTGCTTTTCTGACTACTCCTCTGTCTTCTGATTCGGTACCTCGCATATCTGATATACCGTTGCCAGACCCTGCTTGCCTTGGATACCAAATCAGCCTTCTGTCTTTGTACTTTATCTGTCAGTGTGTTACTGACCAGGCGTGCCCGACCTCGAGAGCTATCTCTCCCCTTAAGAGATAGTCTCCAGACCAGATAGTGACATCCACCTTCGGGTGTCACTCACTCCCTGGTCCTTCCTACCTCCAGCCTGACTCCTCTCCTTGGAGAGCCTCAGGCTGCTGAAAGGTTCCTGTGCCTTCCCGAACAGTATTCCAGCACTGCTGGTGCATTGCTCAAAGTATTACTGTTACACCAAACACTCACATACCTATAGGTGTCCAGAGGTTAGCAATATATCTGTATTATCGGTGATGCTGCAGATCATCAATAATCAGGTATATATCTGCATTTTTGGTGATACTGCAGATTACCAATAATCAGATTCTCTCTGCGTGCTGACAACAATCGTTACAGAACGGCAGACCGAACCCAAATGGACGCACTCCGCAGCCGTCTCGATGCACTCACCACTACGGTGGAAAATCACACCCGATTGCTGGACAGTCACCAGACTCAAATCAACGCTTTGTCTGGGACTGTACAAGTTTATCAGACGGCTGTGGATACCGTGCGATCTCCTCCTAGCACAGACATACGTATGTCTGTACCTGAAAGGTTTTCTGGCCACAGATCTGACTTTCGAAACTTTAAAAACCGAGTGTTGTCATACTTTGAGTTGAGACCTAGTACTTTAGGAACTGTAGCTCAGAGAATTACGTTTATCAAGACACTATTGTCAGGAGATTCCCAGACTTGGGCATATAGTCTTCAGCCAGGTGATGGCGCGTTAGTGTCAGTTGAGGCGTTCTTTGAAGCTATGGCCATAATTTACGATGATTCGGATATTTCCTCGACCGCAGAGCTGAAGCTCAAGACATTGCGGCAGGGCAGAGATCCGGTCGAAAATTACGCAGCTGAGTTCAGAAAATGGGCAGTTTCAGCTAGATGGGACTCATTTGCATTATTAGACTGTTTTTTATCAGGGCTGTCAGACGCGGTCTCAGAGTTGATGTTGAGCCATCCTGAGCCCAAATCCCTCGATGAGGCCATTTCATTGGCCATCAGAATCGATCGTCGTGTACGATACCAAAGACAGACCCGGGGTAGGAACAATATGCGATACTTGACCTTTGCAGCGTCTCCTTCTGTTCCACCTCCACCGGAACCAATGCAAAGTGGTCGGTCAAGATTGTCGCGGGTGGAGCGGAGACGCAGAGAAACAGAGCAGCTCTGTCTGTACTGTGCAGAGGGGGGTCATAAAGTGCAGAATTGTCCCAAGAAGTCGGGAAACGCTGGCGCCTAGGTGTAGTCGGAGGTAATACCCTAGGCGCGCAGGCATTACCTGTAGATGATAAACGTTTCCTTCTCCCTTGCACTATATCCTGGCAGGATAAGACTGAGACTACTGAGGCCTTCATAGATTCTGGCTCAGCAGCTAATTTTATGGATTATGAATTTGCTAAGAAATTGGGGATTCCGATTTCCCCACTAAAACAACAGATTCGGGTCACTGCGGTGGACGATTCCCCTCTGCAGAGTAATCACCCTCTTTCCCAGACCCCAGACTTTGGGGTCACAATAGGGGTGTTGCATAAAGAAAGCTTATCGTTTTTTGTGTTACGAATGGCAACCTCCACGATCATTCTTGGCATGCCATGGTTACAAATACACTTGCCTCAGATCAATTGGGCTACGGGTCAGCTAACGAGCTGGTCTGCCCATTGCTATCATCATTGTCTAGCGAAAGTAAACTTTGGTAAAACCAAGATTCACATGGAGGGATTGCCAGATCAGTATTCAGAATTTGCAGACGTGTTCTGTCCCAAGTCTGCAGATAAACTTCCTCCACACCGTCCCTTTGATTGCCCCATTGATCTTAGGTTGGGTTGTATGCCCCCTAGAGGTCATCTCTATAATTTATCTGGGCCAGAGAAGTTGGCCATGCAGGAGTACATCCGAGAAAACTTAGCTAAAGGTTTTATTCGCCCTTCTCGATCCCCGGCAGGGGCAGGGTTATTTTTTGTGAAAAAGAAAGATGGAGGCCTACGGCCCTGCATTGATTATCGGGGTCTTAATAAAATTACAGTAAAAAATCACTATCCTTTGCCTTTAATAGACGATTTATTTACTCAAGTCACCAATGCTAAGATTTTCTCAAAACTGGATTTGAGGGGTGCTTACAACCTTGTGCGGATCAGGGACGGTGATGAATGGAAGACGGCCTTTAACACTCCCGACGGGCACTACGAGTACCTAGTGATGCCCTTCGGGTTGTGTAATGCCCCGGCCGTCTTTCAAGAGCTGATTAACGAAGTCTTTAGAGAGGTGTTAGGTAAATTTGTCTTAGTATACCTAGACGACATACTAATCTTTTTGTCCAACCTCTCAGAGCACAGAAATCATGTTAAGTTTGTGTTACGGAAGTTGAGACAAAACATGCTGTACGCTAAGCTGGAGAAATGCATTTTCGAAGTGACCTCTGTTGCCTTTCTGGGGTACATAATTTCAACCTCTGGCCTCTCTATGGACCCAGAAAAGGTTTCTGCTGTTTTGGAGTGGCCTCAACCTGTGGGATTGAAGGCTCTCCAGAGGTTCCTGGGGTTCGCTAACTACTATAGGAGGTTCATAAAGGGGTACTCCACGGTGATTTCTCCTCTCACCAGTCTCACAAAGAAAGGGGCAGATACTCACCACTGGTCCCCTGAGGCCCATGCTGCTTTCTCCACGCTAAAGAAATTGTTCTGTACTGCACCCATTTTGAGACATGTCGACACCGCCTTCCCCTTTATCGTGGAGGTAGATGCCTCAGAGGTAGGGGTAGGGGCTGTGCTGTCTCAGCGTTCCGGGTTGCAAGGAAAGTTACACCCCTGTGCCTATTTTTCACGTAGGTTTTCACCCGCAGAGAAGAACTACGATATAGGCAATAGGGAACTTCTAGCCATTAAGTTGGCCTTTGAGGAATGGTGACATTGGATAGAGGGTGCAGAACACACCATTACTGTCTATACTAACCACAAGAATTTGGAGTACATTGAGGGTGCTAAGAGACTTAGCCCCCGACAGGCCCGGTGGTCATTGTTTTTCTCAAGATTCAGATTTGTAATCACGTATACCCCTGGTAGTAAGAACATCAAAGCTGATGCTTTGTCCAGATGCTTTGAACCCGAGACAGCACAGCCCTCAGACCCAGAAACCATTCTTCCTCAGAAAGTGCTTCTAGCCGCCACTGAGACCTGGAGGGATTGGACAAAACCGTTGAGTCCGTTCCAAAAGGATGTACCTGAGGGAAAGCCTGAAGGGGTCATGTTTGTACCATTACCTTTTCGTTTACAAATACTGCAGTTGTTCCATTCCCACAAGAATGCTGGGCATCCTGGGGCCACCAGAACTCAGGACCTCATTACGAGATGTGCCTGGTGGCCGTCATTGGCAACTGACTGCAAGGAATATGTAAGAGAATGTGCAGTGTGTGCTAGGAGCAAACCCTCCCGTCAGGCACCTGTTGGGACATTGCAATCATTGCCAGTCCCGACTGAACCATGGACCCATCTGTCCATGGATTTTGTGGGCGAACTCCCCAGGTCTGAGGGCATGACGGTCATTTGGGTGGTATTCGATCGTTTTAGCAAGATGGCCCATTTTGTCCCCTTGAAAGGACTCCCCTCGGCTCAGGAATTGGCTGAGCTCTTCAACATATTTTCCGGCTGCATGGTATTCCGGAAAATATAGTGTCAGATCGGGGAGTCCAATTTGTTTCAAAATTTTGGAGGGCATTCTGCCATCAGTTAGACATGGAGCTATCTTTCTCATCAGGCTACCACCCACAGACCAATGGCCAGACCGAGAGAACCAATCAGTCTCTGGAACAGTTTCTGAGATGTTATGTGGCAGACGTTCAAACTGACTGGGTCAAATTCCTGCCATTTGCAGAATTTGCACACAACAACTTGAAGAGCGCCTCCTCAGGTTTTTCTCCATTCCAGGTGGTAATAGGAAGGTCACCTAAGTTCACCCCATTACCAGTGGCTGCCACCCCGTTTCCAGCCCTGGATGATTGGCAGAGGTCCTTGAAGCAGATTTGGGGAATGGTAGAACAAAATCTGAGGAGGGCTTTTCAGAGTCAGAAGAAACAAGCTGATAAGAAACGTTCCATAGAATGGGAATTCCTTCCAGGTGACTTGGTTTGGGTGTCCACACGACATTTGGCTCTGAAGCAACTGTCTCCCAAGTTAGGTCCCAGATTTGTGGGTCCGTTTCCTGTGATCAGGAAAATCAATGATGTCACTTATGCCATTGATCTCCCTACCAGCATGCGAGTTGTGAGATCGTTCCATGTGTCCTTGCTCAAGCCGGCAGTGCACATGGATTCCGCTCCCCCCCCCCCCCGTGGTGATTGATGACCAACCTGAATATGATATTGAGAAGATTCTAGACTCCCGGCTTGTGCAGAACTCCGTGCAGTATTTAGTGCATTGGAAAGGGTATGGCATTGAGGAGAGAACTTGGGTGCCAGAATGTCGCATGCACGCAGAGGAGTTGAAAAAGAGTTTCATAACTTACATCCTGAGAAGAGATGTCCAGAGTCCACTCCTCGGGGGGGGTACTGTGAGAGATCGCGGAAAAGCCGCGGCGAGTGCTACTGAGCAGGCGGCTGATTCCACGTCCAGTGCGGCGGTTTGCACGCAGCAGCGTGCAGCTGGTGTGGCTGAGCCTGTTCGTTCTCACAGGTTTAGAGCTACGCACGCGCGAGCCAGAAGTCAGGACCTTTATGCCAGCAGGAGATGTGTCAGCTGATCAGGATGATCGGCTGATTCCTGCTGGACTCCTGATTGGCTGAGTGGTTCAGGCGGGGCGGCAGAGTCCTGCAACTATATGTACAGCTTGCTTGTCAGTTGCTGGTTGTCTGCCGTTGCGATCACTGCGTGGAAGCACTCAGACCTTTAGTCAGATCCTACAGAGTGTTAGAACCAGGTGGACCTGGGAATACACAGTTTACTAGTACTGTTAATCTGTGTATTTATTCAGACTAGTTCCAGGGTGCTGAGACCAAGGACCTCGCACTCAGACTAGGCATTGTTTGATATCTGTTATGACTTATTGCTTTTCTGACTACTCCTCTGTCTTCTGATTCGGTATCTCGCATATCTGATATACCGTTGCCAGACCCTGCTTGCCTTGGATACCAAATCAGCCTTCTGTCTTTGTACTTTATCTGTCAGTGTGTTACCGACCAGGCGTGCCCGACCTCGAGAGCTATCTCTCCCCTTAAGAGATAGTCTCCAGACCAGATAGTGACATCCACCTTCGGGTGTCACTCACTCCCTGGTCCTTCCTACCTCCAGCCTGACTCCTCCCCTTGGAGAGCCTCAGGCTGCTGAAAGGTTCCTGTGCCTTCCCGAACAGTATTCCAGCACTGCTGGTGCATTGCTCAAAGTATTACTGTTACACCAAACACTCACATACCTGTAGGTGTCCAGAGGTTAGCAATATATCTGTATTATCGGTGATGCTGCAGATCATCAATAATCAGGTATATATCTGCATTTTTGGTGATACTGCAGATCACCAATAATCAGATTCTCTCTGCGTGCTGACACCAATCGTTACACTTGCTTATTTTTATTAATTTTTAGTTAGCCAATAAATGGTATCATCCTGATTTAAAACTTCCTGCTTTTACTGATGGCTAACACGGTACAATACCCTACTGCTATCTTTTACAGAAACAGACCAATAAAGCGGAAAAGCAGGGGCCCCCCAGGACCCACCCCCCACATATAAGTTGGGGCAGTATCCCGCTACCTCCACACAACCCGGGATCCATATACGCAAAACAAAACAAAAGGAACCTCCTCTTTATCCATTCCTACATACCCATCTTACACTTTTATTCAACCAGCAAGTCATTTTTTGACGGGAAATGACATAGGTGTCTCCCAAAAGATAATAAGACGATGTACAAGTGGCATTATTGTGGGGAAAAAAACATTTCTCAGCTTTTATTTACATTTGAGCAAAAAGTGTCCAGTCCAAAATTATTCATACCCTTCACAAACTGCATGATTCACAATCTTTTTCACCTGTTTTCTTCTATTTTAACCTTATCTATGTTCCTTTTTAACAACTTGAGGACCACAGTGCTAAACCCCCCAAAGGACCAGGCATTTTTTTTCTGTAATTGGCCACTGCAGCTTTAAGGCCAAGCTGCAGGGCCGCACAACACAGCAGACAAGTGATTCCCACCCGCCCCCCCCCCTTTTCCCCCCACCAACAGAGCTTTCTGTTGGTGGGGTCTGATTGCCCCCAAGGTGTTTGTTTTTTTAATCAATATTTATGTTCTTTTTTTATATAATTTTTTACTATTTTTTTTTTATTTATTTTTTTTAAACCCTCCTACCCCCCAGCCGGCCAATCCTGGAGATCGGCTGTCATAGGCTTCTGCCTATGAGAGACGATTGCACTCTTGTCCCCCAGGGGGACAGCCGTGTCACACGGCTGTTCCCAGTACAGCGCTGCTGCTGATCGCAGCGTTGTACATGTAAATAGCGATTGCCGCTCGGAGACTGAAGACGGAGCGGAGCTCTGCCCCCTGAGAAGGAGATGCGCATGCCCCCTGCACGCGATCTCCTTCAATAGCCGGCTACAGGACCTGAAACCCATTGGCATTAGGCGGTCCCGGGGCTGCCGCCGCGACCACGCCTGTTGACGTGGGGCGGTCTTAAAGTATTTAAAGCACCCTTAAATAGCAAAAATATAATTAATGTAAGAAAAGTAATATTGAAATGAAGATAATCAGGAACAACTTACTTTGAGTGATTATTTTTCTTGTACATGTGCTGAAAGGTTACTTTTATTAACTTGGTGATAAAGTTATCTAAATAAAAGATGAAAAATTACCTCCTACCCCCTTTCCCTGAAAATAAGACCTACCCTGAAAATAAGCCCTAGGTGGAATTTTTAGCTTGCTTAAAATATAAGGTCTATCTCAAAAATAAGCCCTAGCGGAATTTAAAGAGGAGGAAGAGGCAACCAGAAAGCAATGACACATTGGTGCAATCCAATTGGGCACCGGTTCTGTCATCCCAGAACACAGCCATGTTATCAGCTTTGTGCAGGGATGACAGGACAGGTGCCTGATAAGTACAGTAGCATACCTTCAAATCCAGAAAAAGCACAGTACGAAGGAACAAGAAATGTTCTCCTAAGAGATACTTCTTGATAGAAATATAAGACACCCCCTGAAAATAAGCCCTGGCACATCATTTAGAGCGAAAAATAATATAAGACTCTGTCTTATTTTTGAAGAAACACGGTAGGAGAAAACTCAGGAGAAAAAGTTTATTGCATATGGGCCATGGAGCCAGTTGTGAGGTAAGTACCTGTAAGGATTTCACAGCAAGATAGCTTTAGGACTGTTATATGCCGCCGCATGTTCTGGCAGCAAGGCGGCTGTTTCTGCGTCTGATGCGGCGGTTTGTTCGCGTCAGCAGGCGTCTGGTTTGTCTGGAGCTGGTGGTGCCCATGGGCAGAGTGGCGTGGGGGCCGCTGCATGTTCTGACGGCAAAGCGGCGGATTCCGCGTTCAGTGCGGTGGGTTCCCCGCAACAACATGCGTCTGGGTTAGCTGGACCTAGTAGTGCACACAGATGGAGAGCTGCACGCGCGCGCCGCTAGACAGGCTCTTTATACCAATAGGAGGAAGATCAGCTGATCGGGACGGTCAGCTGATTCCTGCTCGGCTATTGATTGGTTGATGGGAGCTGGGCGGCGCTGTGGGGTGCTTTACTATATATATCTCTTGCTGTTCAGTTGCTGGTTGTCTGGCGTTGCGAATGCTTATGTGTTAGCACTCAGACCTAGTCAGACCTTTCAGTGTGGTGGAACCAGGAGGACCTGGGAATCCACACTTAGCCAGTTACTGTATATCATCTGTGTTATTCTCTAGCATAGTTCCAGGGTGTTGAGATCACGGCCCTCACACCCCAGACTAGGAATACTGTATATCATCTGTGTTATTCTCTAGCATAGTTCCAGGGTGTTGAGATCACGGCCCTCACACCCCAGACTAGGAATACTGTATATTATCTGTGTTATTCTCTAGCATAGTTCCAGGGTGTTGAGATCACGGCCCTCACACCTCAGACTAGGCCTTGTTCTGATATCTGTTATGACCTGTAGCTTTCCTGACTATTCTTCTGATCTCTGATTTGGTACTTTGCATATCTGATACTCCGTTGCCGACCCGGCCTGTCTGACCTTCTGGCTGTCACCCTCCGCAGGGTGTCCAGCCTTTCCGCAGGGGTCCTCTGCTCTTCAGAGGGGACACTGCTCCTTATCAGTCAGGGACTCCCTTTTCAGGTGTCCTTGACTGCAGTAGAGTCTTCTCTACTTATTGGACCACCTGCTACCCCGGTGGTCCAAAGGTTACTGTTGCACCAAAACACTTACACTCCCAGGTGTCTAGAGGTTAGACATATTTGATTATTGGCGATTCTGCAGATCCCCAATAATCAGGTATATCTGTATTCTTGGGGATACTGCAGATCGCCAAGGATCAGATTCTCTCTCTGGTTGCTGACACCTATCGTTACACTATGCTATTATAACATGTCCGATGCAACGTACATGTCTGAACGGTTGCTCAGTGGGTGTTTCTGTTCCTTGGAGGATGACAGCATATGAGTGTTAACCGTCTAGACCATGGCACAGAATTCAAACTTAAAGCACCTGTGGTCAGAAAAAAATATAGGTAAATACTACCATTGTTGAGATAAGTATTTGGATGCTCCAGAGGCTTCCCTAATCCTCCATAACCCCTCCACTGCCGGCTTGGACCCCCTTGATCTTCACAGCCATGTTTCCTTCCATGAACAAGCACTGCACAGGTGCCAGTGGGTTTACACCTGTGCAGCAGCACAGATCTGTTGTGTGGGCCATACTTTGTATCTGCGCAGTGCAACCGTGCTTGCACACATAGGGGAACGTGGCTGTGGGCAATATTCAACATATTGTTGAATATTAACAGGATTCCAGCAAAGCCTCTGGAACTACCATACTATGGAGGGCAAATTGACATAGCATTATAAAGAAAGGTGTCCAAAAACATTTATGATTGGTTTTTGGACTTTGTCTTTGTATGGGCATAAAAGGAAGCCAATACGATTTATCAGCAGCTTTGTTTCAGGAATGTCCGTTGCTAGCAGCTTTGCCTGAGTCCACCACACTGGAGATGCCTATCAGGGCATATGGGGCCCTTCAGGAATAATTGTGAGCTTAGCTGATGGAGCTTAAAGACATCTGGATGTTGAACCGTCAATCTGTAGGTAAGTATTTATTTATTAAATATTATATATTTTAAATCTAAGTGCTTATGGCTATCAATAATGTCTGAGTAATTTTTATGTGCTCTGAAACTGTGAACCTACCATAAATAAAGTGATAAATAAGTGCTTTCTTTAACTAGTTTCACAGGTTTTGTGAATTCTCAACACAAAAATGCACATTAATATCCTTCAAATTTAAATTGTCAATGAAGCGCTTAAAATTGCCCAGGTCCCCTCTCCACACCACCAGTACATCATCTATGAACCACAATCACAGTTTTACCTGTGTCCCATTGGCCAAGAGGGAGGCAAGCGTACGCCGGAGCACACTCCAGCCTAGAGAGTCACACTCTTGTGCACATACTTTCATTTTAAGTGCATTAAAAACTGCACTTGACTCTCTAATAACAAACAGAGGCAAATACTGATATGCACATGCTCAACATTAGCCGCAGGCTGCTCTTTTGGTCTGCTTCATTGTCCACTCTCAGGTTTGAGAATGCTGTTTTTTTTTATAGCCGCCATGTACACCACATGGCCTATTTGTCCAACTATGTTTTGAAACAATACTGTTAACAAAAATATGCAACTTTACCTAAAAAGATCAATGTGGCTAGCTCCAGGCACCCTGCACAGCCTGTGCATAGAATCAGATTCTGGGTCACTTGCCTCTTGCCAGACTGCTTCTGAGCTGCTGTATCTGACCTTGTCAAGTACAGTAAACAGCTGCGGCCAATGTACAATAAATCTGTGGACACTGGAGATAAGCCATTGTGTCTGTTCCATGTCAAAGGAGTAATTTGCAAAAAGCTTTCTGTGAGTCATATACTTTGCTCAGGCAAATTATATATATATATATATATATCTCATACAGTATCTCACAAACGTCAGTACATTTTACTATATTTTATTATATATTTTTTATGGTTTCATGGGACAGCACTGAAGATATGATGCTTTGATACAATGTAAACAAGTCAATATACAGCTTGTATAACAGCGTCAGTTTGCTGCCTCATCAAAATAACACACAGCCAATGACTAATGTCAGATCGAGTACCCTTCTGAGTAAAGAATGCCAAAATTCTGCCCAAAGTGTCAATATTTAGTGTGCCTATTATTATTTTCCAGCACTGCCTTAACTCTTAGGCATGGAGTTCACTAGAGCTCCACAGATTGCTGCTGGAATATTTTTGCACTCCTCCATGACAAAGCTGGTGGATGGAAGAGGTCTTGCGGTCCTCCACCTTCCATTTGAGGATGCCCCACAAATGGAATACGACCCTGGGCCCAGTCTCCGTTCGCAGGGGACCATGCTTTGCTTCAGTATGTCACAGCACATGTTGGCATTAATAGTTCCCTCAATGCACTGTAACTCCAGTGCTGGCAGTACTCATGCATCTGCAAACTATAACACTCCCATCACCATGCTTGACTGTAGGCAAGACACTCTTGTCTTTGTACTGGGCTGGGCTGCCATCAGAAATTTCTGGGCCCTACTGGGAAAACCTACTGGACCCTCCTCACTCCCCTTCCCCCTATATTTAAGGTGAACCCCCTATATTTAAGGTGTTCACCAGTGATCAGCAAAGCACTGCGACACATGTAATCCTATGGGATTACACTCACTGTAGTGCTTGAGCAGCGCTTGTAGTTAACGAAAATCGCAAATGCTCTGCATGCAGCATTTTCTCAGCGATTGCAATTCTCATTCACTGAAATGAGAATGGCAAAGCACAAGCATGCCAAAACCACAAACAAATTGCAATGCAAAATTGGCGAACACCGCCACACTCACTGACAGTCTGTTTGTTCTGTGACAGAATTGCGGCTGGGGCCTATGTGCGTGGCATTGTTCGCAGGGCTCCATACTCTTTCAGGTCCCGTCGTGCAGTCCCACCTGTGATACCCTGAAGGCAGCCCTGTTTTCAGCAAGCTGTTAGCAGGCTTTCTTGTGCATCATCTTTAGAAGATGCTTCCTTCTGGGATGACAGCTATGCAGACCAATTTGATGCAGTGTGGGGTGTATGGTCTGAGCACTGACAGGCTTAACCCCCACCCCTTCAACCTCTGCAGCAATGCTGCCAGAACCCATACGTCTATTTGCAAAAGACAACCTCTGAATGTGATGCTGAGCACATGCACGCACACTTCTTGATCAATCATAGCGAGGCCGGTTTTGAGTGGAACTTGTACTGTTTAACTTCTGTATCAGATCAGTTTCATGGTGTTGGCAGTCTTCTTATAGTCTAGGCCAGTGTTCCCCAACCCTGTCCTCCAGTCCCATCAACACTGCATGTTTTGTATAAATCCACAGAGGTAGGTAGTTAGCTCTGCTGCAACACTAATTACCCCACCTGTGAATGTTTGTGGTTTTCCTGCAAAACATATACTGTTGGTGGGCCTTGAGGACAGGGTTGGGGAACTCTGGTCTAGGCCATCTTTGTGTAGATCAACAATTCGTTTTTTAAAAACCTCAGAAAGGACGCTGCCATGAGGGCCCATGTTGAACTTCTAGTGACAAGTTTGAGAGCAATAAGTAATGGAGAGCAAGACTACCGCAGTGAGATAGAGATAGAGAGAATCTGCAACTGGTGCAAGAATAACAACCTTGTCCTCAATGCTGCAAAGACTGTGGAGCTGACTGTTGATTTCAGGAGGAACCCCCCCCCCCCCCCCCACTCTCCCACCAGTCTACATAGGCGACTCCGAAGTCTCCAGATTACCATCAGTCCGGTTCCTTGGCACGACCCTATCCGCCGACCTAAGATGGGGGCAGAACACCACCAAAATTCAGATGAAGGCACAACAAAGGCTATTTTTCCTGCGCCAACTTAAAAAATTTGGAATGCCTCGGGAGCTGCTGACCAGTTTCTACACCGCCACCACGGAGTCTATACTTTGCTCTTCAGTAATCGTTTGGTATGCCAGCGCAACGGCCAGCGACAGACATAGACTGCAAAGAGTCATTAGTGAGGCAGAGAGGATCAGTGGATCGCCCCTACCACCTCTGGATCTCCTCCACACAGCCAGGATGAGGAAGAGGGCCACCAGGATCTCCTGCGACCCCTCCGACCCTGGCAGCCGCTTCTTTGAGCCTCTCCCATCCGGCCGGCGCTTCCGAACCATCCAATCCAAGACCACCAGGCGCAGGAACTCTTTCTTTCCCCAGGCTGTTCTACTGCTCAACAACACTGACACCTGACTATTCCCTCCTAGCCCGCAATCAGCAGGCTTACCCCAGGTGCTGCTCTCCTGCCTTAATGTCTGCATCCAACTCTCACTAGCACAATGATCGAAGACGTCATACCTGTTAAGGCTGCTTGGACTCCGTCAAGGTTATCTTACTAACGCAGCAGCATGTAAAATGGTAGCGATTGCGGACGTAAAATGTACTGTTAATCCTTTTAGTTTAGTCTGTGTATTTGTACTTGTAGCCATATATGTAAGATAGATAACTGTTGACGTGTATTTTGCCTTTACCATGTATACCACAAGCAATTCCGAGTACGGTACCCCCGCACTTGGCGAATAAATCCATCTTGTATCTTGTAATAACACCAAATTTATCTTGCTTGTTCCCTATTCACACCTGAGACCTTGTAACACAAACGAGTAACATGATCCTGAGGAGGGAAAATGTCTAATTATGCAGTATTTTGACATTCTTCACCTAGGGTTGTCCTCACTTTTGTTTCCAGTGGTTTAAACATTAATGGCTTTGTGTTGAATTATTTTGATGGGACAGCAAATTTACACTGTTGTACAAGTTCTACACTGACTACATTGTATCAAAGTGGCATACTCTATCTTCAGTGTTGTCCCATGAAAAGGTAAAATATTTTAAAAAAATGTGAGCAGTGTACTCACTTTTATCTGATACTGCATATTTAAAAGGTGATATGTTTTCATAAAAATACTGAAACATTTTATTTAGATTTAAAATGGTAGATTTCTCTATAAAGTTATTATGCACTTCAGCTCATCCATTCTGCAATATTCAGAAAAATTATGTGTTTTTTCCCTTTTAACATTAACATGGAACTGTTCTGGTAAATGACTGTATACTTGTACCTAATGTATTACTTATAAGTTGATGCTTTTTCCAGGAAGCTCTCTTGATGCAATTACCAGAGTTTTCCTTACAATAAGTGTATCAGGGGGAGCAGAGCAGGTGATAGCTTGCTGAATGTGCTATTCTTTCCTGCAACTGCTAAGTTTTCACGTAATGTTGTAAACGAAGCTTTGGAAGCAGACCTTAATAGAATTGATCGGAGTATTTGTGTTTACAAAGTTTCAGCCATGGTCGCCAGCCAAGAACAGATGGCATATTCTCTCTTCACATATTTTATAACAGCAGGCCATCCATCCATCCTCTTTCCATCCTTTCATCCTGGCTCTTACAGATACCTGTCTGTAGCCAACCAGATGAAGGCGCTAAGCAAGTTACACCACCTCATATGTCTGAGTTAGGCGGCAACACTATGGACGTAACGTGTGAAGATGATGAAGTACCTGCTGTTGGTGCAGTTTATGAGGTGTCTGAGGCAAGCGAAGCTGGGGAGGATGATTTTGATGATGACGATGATACAGATCCCACGTATGTTCCCAATAGAGGAGATGAACAGTGGGACAGTTCAGAGGGGAAGTCAGAGAGGAGTAGGAGGAGACGAGTTCCTGAAAGAAGCAGGGTTAGCTCGTCGTCAGAAACAGCTGGTGGCAGTGTCCGGTGCCATGTATCGCCACCTATGGACAGCCAGCCAACATGCCCTTCAACGTCAGCTGCTGATGCCACCATAGTGCCATCACCCCAGGGAGGCTCAGCAGTTTGGAAATGTTTTAATGTGTCTGTCTCAGATTGGAGCAATGCCATCTGTTCTCTCTGCCTCCAAAAATTGAGCCGTGGAAAGGTCAACACCCACGTAGGGACAAGTGCCTTACGAAGGCACATGGAGAAAAGGCACAAACTGCAATGGGAAGAGCACCTGAGCAAAAGCAGCACACAAAAGAAAAGCCACCCTCCTTCTCCTCTTCCTCCTTCGGGTGCAGCATCTTCAGCCGCTTTCTCCCTTGCACCTTCACAGCCACCCTCCTCCACTCCGCCTCTGCCCTTGAGCGGTTCCTGCTCCTCTGCCCACAGGTGTCCGTGAAGGAAATCTTTGAGCGGAAGAAGCCAATTTCTGCCAGTCACACCCTTGCCCGGCGTCTGACAGCTGGCGTGGCTGAACTGTTAGCTCGCCAGCTGTTACCATACAAGCTGGTGGACTCTGAGGCCTTCCGTAAATTTGTGGGCATTGGGACACCGCAGTGGAAAATACCAGGCCGCAAATATTTCTCTAAAAAGGCGATATCCAAACTGTACCGTGAAGTTGAGAGGCAAGTGGTGTCATCTCTGGCACACAGCGTTGGGTCAAGGGTTCACCTGACCACGGATGCCTGGTCTGCCAAGCACGGTCAGGGCAGGTACATTACTTACACAGCCCATTGGGTCAACCTGGTGGACGATGGCAAGCAGGGAGTACGTGGCTGTGCAGTGGAGCAACTTGTGACACCTCCATGGCTTGCAGACAGGCCTCCTGCCACCTCCTCTCCTCCTGCTACTTCCTCTTCACTGTTATCCTCCTCCTCCTCCTTGGCTGAGTGGCAGTTCAACTCTACTGGTGCTGCGATCTCATCTCCAGCTACACAGCCCCATCTCCCCAGGGCCTATACATCATGCCAGGTACGACGGTGTCACGCCATCTTAGACATGTCTTGCCTCAAACCGGAGAGTCACACTGGAGCAGCTCTCCTGGCTGCTCTTAACAAACAGGTGGATCAGTGGCTGACCCTGCACCAGCTGGAGATCGGCAACGTGGTGTGTGACAATGGCAGTAATCTACTTTCCGCTTTGAATTTGGGAAAGCTGACACATGTATCCTGCATGGCACATGTGCTGAATCTAGTCATTCAAAGATTTGTGTCAAAGTACCCAGGCTTAGAGGACGTCCTGAAGCAGGCCAGGAAGTTGTGTGGGCATTTCAGGCGGTCTTACACGGCCATGGCAAGCTTTGCGGACATTCAGCGGAGAAACAACTTGCCGGTGAGACGCTTGATATGTGATAGCCCGACTCGCTGGAATTCGACCTTGGTCATGTTATCTCGCCTGCTAGAACAGGAGAAACCCATCAACCAGTACCTGCACAATTACAGTAAAAGGACACAATCTGGGGAGATGGGGATGTTGTGGCCAGAACAAACGGACACTGATGCAAAATGCATGCAGGCTCGTGCGGCAGTTTGAGGAGGTGACCAACCTGGTGAGTAGCAGTGAAGGCACCATCAGCGACTTGATCCTGTACGCTTACTTCCTGGAGCATGCCTTGCGTAGAGTGGTGGATCAAGCTGTGGAGGAGCGTGAAGAGGAACAGTTACAGCAGGAACAGTTGTGGGAGCAATTTTCATCAGAATCAGATGTTTCCTCAACAACTGCGGCAGCACAGAGGGGGAGGAGGAGTAAGAGTCGTGTGGGGATGAGGAGTCAGACTCGGATGAAGAGGAAGGTGTTTCTTTGGAGGAGGAGGAGGCGGCAGCAGAAGAACAACCGCAGCAGGTGTCGCAGGGGGCTTGTGCTGCTCGACGTTCGTGGCTGGGGGGAGAAGGAGGACTTACCTGACATCACTGAGGAAGAGCAAGAGGAGAGAGATAGTACGTCTGCATCCAACTTTGTGCAGATGGCGTCTTTCATGCTGTCCAGCCTGTTGAGGGACCCCTATATAAAAAAAACTCAAGGAGAATGAGCTGTACTGGGTGGCCACAATACTAGACCCTCGTTATAGGCACAAAGTGGCGAACATGTTACCAACTCACCAAAAGGCAGAAAAGATGCAGCACATGCAGAACAAGCTGGCAACTATGCTTTACAATGCGTTTAAGGGTGATGTCACAGCACAACACAATAAAGGTACCACTGCCAGTAATCCTTTTCCCATGTCCATGCAGGCAAGGACAGGACGCTCCAGCGATCGCATGGTGATGTCGGACATGCGGACATTCTTTAGTCAAACGCCTAGCCTTAGCCCTTCCGGATCCACCCTCCACCAACGCCTGGACCGGCAGGTAGCTTACTACCTGGCCTTAAGTGTGGATGTAGACACTGTGAGCAGCGATGAACCCTTGGACTATTGGGTGTGCAGGCTTGACCCGTGGCCAGAGCTGTCCCAATTTGCCATCCAACTTCTGTCTTGCCCTGCCTCAAGCGTCCTGTCAGAAAGGACCTTCAGCGCAGCTGGAGGCATTGTCACTGAGAAGAGAAGTCGCCTAAGTCACAAAAGTGTTCAGTACCTCACCTTTATCAAAATGAATGAGGCATGGATCTGGCTACTGCCCGCCTGAAGACTAAGTCAGTCCCCACACACAGCATCTCTGCCTGCACGCCTTGTGACTGGCTGCCTGCCCCAAGACTAAGTCGCTCCCCACACAGCACCTCTGCCCGCAGGCCGCTTGACTGCCTTCTCCGCCACCACCAACAGGGTCCAGGACTCCAGGCGGATTCCTGAATTTTTTTAGGCCACATTGAATGTTCTGGTGCGTGTACATGCCTGCCTAATATCTCTGGCTGCACTGCGGCTGCAACAACAAATCAAAAGGCATGTACATGTGCCCATTCCCCTTCGTGATCATTACCTTGCCGCAGTGAAGGGGCTTGCGTATCACAATGAAGCAATGACTGCGGGCTATATGAGTGTCTCGGGGGGTGGCACACCAAAGATAAAAAGGTCGTTTCTTCATTGTAGACAGACCAAATTTGATCAGCTGGACAGTCACTGTTCTGTCATTCAGCTACCTCAGCCCGGCGACCATATGGGCTGGAAAGCCACCATCACCTGCACTCTCGTCATGGTGCGCACCAGTCAAGCACGGCCATCACTACACAAACAGCTATTTGCAGTCACTGCACGCCTTTCACTGCATCTTTGACTGCACATTGTATTATACCTGGCAGTCAGTGCATAGCTTTCACTTGAATGGATGGCAGACTTGCCCTCCATAATAGATTCTTGTTAAAGGTTTTAAAGTTGAATCATCTCACATATACAGCAGGGCGTCGAAAGTCCTCCTGTATTGTTATTTGTGGTCACTACCTCGGGACTTGTATGCCATGCCTGCTGCCTTCCTTGGATGTGTGTGGTAGCCGTTCCTGCTCCTTTTCCCACAGCGAGCCTGCTGCCTTCCTTGGATGTGTGGTGGTGGTAGCCATTTCTTAGGCTCGGAATCGAACCAGGATTCCGCGGCCATTACCTGTGGTCACTCGCAATGGCAGACTTGCCCTCCATAACAGATTCTCGTTAAAGGTAGTACAGTCTATCAGTGTCATATACAGCAGGGCCTCAAAAGTCCTCCTGTATTGTTATTTTTGGTCACTACCTCGGGACGTGCATGCCATGCCTGCTGCCTTCCTTGGATGTGTGGTAGCCTTTCCTGCTCTTTTTGTGCAGAAAATGTATTTAGGTGCTTCACACTGAGCTGGTGGTCATTTCAGATGCAGCCTTTGTGGTATGTGCTGGCGTTCTCCTCGCTTTTCTGCTCTTTTGCCCACAGTGTGCCTGCTGCCTTCCTTGGATGTGTGGTGGTGGTAGCCGGTTCTTAGGCTCCAACTCCGGCCCGGAATCGAACCAGGATTCCCTGGCCATTACCTGTGGTCACTCGCAATGGCAGACTTGCCCTCCATAAAAGATTCTCGATGCAGGTACTGAACAGCAAGCAGAACAAGTATTTAAAAAAATAGATGTAAGCTTTAACAATGGTAGAGAAAGAACCATCGAAAGTTGATAAGGCAGTCAGACATTACCTGACATCACTGAGTGAGGAAGAGCAATCTCGCCATGGTGCGCACCAGTCCAGCACGGCCGTCACAACGCAAACAGCTGTTTGCTGTGCATTACACAGTGAGTTTGGCGTGTCAGTGTGAATCAGTACTCTAATTACACTCCCTGATTGATGTATACACATGCAAGGTGTTTTAAAGCACTTTAGGCCTGCAATTTAGCATTTAATGTGATTTCTGCCCTTAAAACGCTGCTTTGCGTCCAATCCAGATTTTTCTCTGGGACTTTTGGTGTCTTTCCCACTCCGCCATGCCCCCCTCCAGGTGTTATACCCCTTGAAACATCTTTTCCATCACTTTTGTGGCCAGCATACATTTTTCTAGTTTTCAAAGTTTGCCCCCCCATTGAAGTCTATTGCGGTTCGCGAAAGTTTGCGCAAACTGAACTTTCGCGGGAGGTTCGCGAACCTAAAATCGGAGGTTCGGGCCATCTCTAATTATCAAGGCCCATAAAAAAAATGGATGAGCTACGTAATCAGATCTTGACACTAGCAGCAGCTGTCGATCAGCTTTCTGAGCAGGTCTCCAATCAACAGACTCAGCTGACGCAACTCACTTGCTCACTTAAATGTTTCCGCTGGTGTTAATGCGTAGCCATCTTTACCCAGTGTTTCTAATGTATCACTTCAAGAACCTAAAATGCCTCTGCCTGAGAAGTTTTCTGGTCAACGTTCTGATTTCAGCAATTTTCAGAAGCGTTGTATGTCTTACTTTGAGGTCAGGGCCAGATCTTCTGGAACTGAATCTCAGAAAATCACCCTTGTTAAAACATTACTTCAGGGTGACTCTCAGACATGGGCTTATGGTTTAAGTCCTGATCACAAGGCACTTACCTCTGTTGAAAATTTCTTTAAGGCAATGGCTACTATATATGCAGATGCAGATTGCCCGGCACCATGCCATCATGAGAGCATCTTTACAATCTAACTGGTCCTGAGAAATTGGCCATGAAACAGTATATGAAAGAGATATATGCAGAGTAAAAACCGCGCTCGCTGTTATACCCTATTCCCACTCGTTTTGCTTTGGTGGAGCGCTAATGTACTACGCCTCCCCAGGCCAGTCCAACATATATATTCCACTTTTACCTTGAGGGGGAGTGTGACCCCTAGTCCCCGGTGGAAGAGTTTTATAGCACCACCTGAGTGTTTTTAGTGTGTGGCTGCGGGAGCACTGAGGTGTGAGTGCAATATATAAACATCCTGCACTATGAGAACTTTTTTTGCTGTTTATCTCTAAAGGTGTACAGGTGTCTGAAGACCCAAGTATCGAGGTGGTGTTTGTAGTCTGGGACATTGAGCGCTGGTAAAAGTGGAAAGTATATTAAAGAGAACCTAGATAAGGGATTTATCCGACCCTCTACATCACCAGCTGGGGCAGGGTTCTTCTTTGTGGAGAAAAAAGACGGGGGTTTGCGTTCCTGTATTGATTACAGGGGACTCAATACAATTACGGTAATAAAACATCCGCTACCTTTGATCGATGACCTTTTTGCACAGGTTTCTGGGGTCAGGATCCTTTCTAAACTTAATTTGAGGGGTGACTACAATTTGATACGCATCAGGGGGGCGAGTGGAAAACAGCCTTCAACACGCAAGACAGGCATTATGAATATCTTGTCATGCCTTTTGGCCTTTGTAATGCCCCGGCTGTCTTCCAAGACTTCTTGAATGACGTATTCAGAGATGTCCTAGGTAAATTCGTCGTAATTTATTTAGACAACATTCTTATATATTCCAACACATTGTCAGAACACCGAATCCATGTGAAATATGTATTACAGAAATTGAGGGAGAATTCTCTGTTCGCTAAGTTAAAGAAATGTTTGTTTGAAGTATCTCAGGTACCCTTACTGGGATATATCATTTCTGACTCGGGTCTTTCCATGGATCAGAAAAAACTCTCGGCAGTGTTGGATTGGCCACAACCCAAGGGACTCAAGGCTATACAACGCTTCCTGGGGTTCGCCAATTATTATAGAAAATGTATCAGAAATTTCTCTACATTGGTTGCTCCCAAAACTGATTTGACAAAGAAGGATGCTGATCCTGTTCATTGGTCCACAGAGGCTTGTGAGGCTTTTTCCAAATTGAAGTCTGCTTTCTGTTCTGCACACATACTAAATCACCCAAATGTGAACCTGCCATTCTTTCTCGAGGTTGTTGACGCCTCTGAGGTTGGGGTGGGAGCAGTCTTCTCTCAATTCTCGGGGGATCCTGAGCGCATGCATCCTTTTGCCTATTTTTCTAAGAAATTTTCATCAGCAGAACAAAATTATGATATAGGCAATAGAGAATTACTGGCAATTAAGATGACATTCGAAAAATGGAGACATTGGTTGGAGGGGGCATTTCATCCAATCACGGTCTACACTGATCATAAAAATTTAGAGTATATAGAAGGGGCTAAGAGATGGAACCCCAGATAGGCACGTTGGGCAATGTTTTTTTTCTTGTTTTAATTTTGTAATTACTTATAAACCAAGTTCAAAAAATATCAAAGCTGACGCCTTGTCACAGAGTTTTGATGTCAAACTCACACCACCTGTGGTTCCAGAAACTATCTTACCTCCTAGCCGAGTCCTTGCCGCAGTTCAGACTACTACATTTCCTGATGTACATGCTTTGTTACAACCATTTCATTCAGACACTCCTCTTGATAAACCATCAGATGTAGATTTTGTTCCATTGCAATTACGTCCACAGGTTCTTCAATTATTTCATGAATCTAAACTGGCAGGTAATCCGGGAGAGGCCAAAACTTTTGAACTTCTGTCCTGTCATGTGTGGTGGCCATCTATGAAGAAAGTTTGCAAGGCCCTTGTGGCAGCCTGTGCCACGTGTGCCAAGAGCGGGGTCATCTCATGCCCTTGCCCATCCCATCTAGACCTTGGTCCCATTTAGCTATGGATTTTGTGGAAGATTTACCTCCTTCGGGAGGAAAAAAGGTCATCTGGGTCGTCGTCGACCGTTTCAGCAAGATGGCTCACTTTGTGTCTCTTTCTGGTCTGCTCTCTGCCAAAGAATTGGCTAAATTATTTGTGGTTCACATATTTCGATTGCATGAAATTCCTGACAACATTGTGTCACACTTGCATGGGATTCACGCCAAAAGTGTGTCACACTTTTGGCGTGAATTCAGCGCTTTATTTCCGAATAAGATATTGATGCCATACATTGTGATAGGGACATAATTTAAATGGTGTAATAACCGGGACAAATGGGCAAATAAAATACATGGGTTTTAACCACTTGCCAACCGCACATAGCCAATTGGCGGCAGCTCCTGAGGGTGGGGATTGCCGGCATTAAGCACCGCCCACCTGTGACGTCAACCCATCAATCAATTAGCAGCGCCGGCAGGTTGTAACTTTTTAAATAGGCCAATAGAAAGTGTATAATACACTTTGTTAGGTAAACAAAGTGTATTAAGGTCCGTACACACGCCTGATCTAAGGCAACGACGGGACCGTCGTCACCTCCTGCTGGGCGTGTTTTCAGCAGACAGTACAGCGTGTGTACAGTCTGTCAGTCCAGCGACAGACTGTACACACGCTGTACTGTCTGCTGAAAACACGCTCAACAGGAGGTGACGATGGACCCATCGTTGCCTTTGATCAGGCGTGTGTACGGACCTTTATATACGCTGCCTCCTCCCTGGTGGTCACAGCGCTCGATCGACCACCAGAGAGGACGGTAGCAATGTGAGTTATAACACACACACACTGATCCTGCCCCCCCTGCACATTGATCAACCACAGCACCCTTCAGACCCCCCCTGATCAGCCCCTTAGACCACTGTTTGCACCCAATCACCCCCCTAATCACCCATCAATCACCCCCTGTCACTATATGTCAATGCTATCCTTTAGATAAGGTCCTAAACTGCCCCCACCCTCAGATCCCCCCCCCTGTGTACTGTATACATCTAACCTCCTCTGTAATCACCCACTGATCACCTGTCAATCACCCCCTGTCACCACCTGTCACTGCCACCCATCAGATCAGACCCTAACCTGCCCCTTGCGGGCATCTGATCACCCACCCACACCCTCAGATCGCCCGCAGACACCCCCCCCCCTCAGATCATCTCCCAGGTGCATTGTTTACATCTGTTCTCTCCTCTAAACACCCACTGATCACCCATCAATCACCCCCTGTCACCACCTGTCACTGCTACCCATCAGATTAGACCCTAATCTGCCCCTTTTAGGCACCCAATCACCCGCCCACACCCTCAGATCGCCCTCAGACCCCCTCTGGTTAACTCGCCAGTGCATTATTTACATCTCTTCTCCTCTGTAATCACCTACTGATCACCTATCAATCACCCTGTCACCACCTGTCACTGCTACCCATCAGATTAGACCCTAATCTGCCCCTTGCGGGCACCCAGTCACCCGCCCACACCCTCAGATTGCCCACAGACCCCCCTGATCACCTCGCCAGTGCATTGCTTGTCTATATTGTCCCCTGTAATTACCTACTGATCACCTATCAATCACCCATCACCACCTGTCACTGCAGGCTCCTGATCATCCCCCCCTGCCCTTAGATCTCCCTCTGATCACTCCCCCTGCCCTTAGATCACCCCCTGCCATTGTGTACTTATAATCTCCTGTCTGTAATGCTTGATTGTGCTTTGATTGTCTCCGATTGTCTCAATTGCCCTGTGATTGACTTAGATTGTCCCGTGATTGGTTTTTGATTGTCCCGTGATTGTTTTTTGATTGTCCCGTGATTGGTTTTCGATTGTCCCGTAATTGGTTTTTGATTGTCCCGTGATTGGTTTTCGATTGTCCCGTGATTGGCTTCGATTGCTCCGTGATTGGCCTTGATTGTCTGTGGTTGTTTCTGATTGCCCTATCGCTGTCTGATTGCCCCCTGATCACCCCCCCCCCCCCAGTAACTATCCTAGCGATCTAAAAACAGTGATTAGTGAAAACTGTCACTTTTTTAGTATCACTAGTGTTAACAGTTAGGCCAGTTAGCTAGGCCCCTGTGTTAGTGTCAGTCAGCGCTTAGCCCACCGCACCACAGTCACTAATTAGTCGCTGATTAGTGTCATCAGTGTCGCTAATCAGCATTGGTACTATATAGTATCCGTAAGTGATCATTACTGATCGCAGTCAGATCTATATTAGGGTCACTAGGATCCACTAAAAACACAGTGTTTGCCCGATCAGGCCTGATCGTTTGCCTGCACTTGCGTTCAGCCCACCCCACCGTAGTGACAGATTTTTTTTCTGATCACTTTAAAAAAACACTGTACAATAGTTGTGGCACTGTAAAGGTCAGTTTTGATTTTTTTTTTTTTTATCAAAACTCAGTGACCACAGCTTTCTGCTCCGCAAGTACTCCCTTTTGCTAGGTAGGTGCTCTTTTTCCTGGGTAGGCTCAGAGGAACACCCCCTAAATTTAGCAGTACACCATGGCAAGAAAGGGGTATTCCGATGATGAGGTATACAGGTACATGGCCCAGTTGGATGAGGACGATTGGGACGTCTCATCCGACGAATCTTCTGGGTCAGAGTACGAACCTGTAGACAGCAGTGGCTCACTGACCGATAGCAATGACGAGGTTGAGGTCCCGGCTAGAGCCAGGTGTACCACACCCCATATCACGACCGCAGGTGGCGCAGGATCTGCCTCAAGGGCAGCAGAGTGGTGCTTGCGCTGGTCTGAGGTTCCATGGTGAGGCATACACCAGCAGTGCTGCATCTCCAGGACCTAGCACCAGTACTTCTGTAGACCCTGGTGAAGTGGTGAGCACTAGAATGGAAGTTGAAACTGGTTCCGTGGCACGTGCATTAAGACCCGAGTCGCAGCCACCAAGAAAACGGGCCCGTACTACCCATAGTCTTCCAGAGGTGCTGGCAAATCCCAATTGGCAATCCCCTGGTTCCGCCGCACCCGTACTGCCCCCTTTCACCGCCCAGTCTGGAGTTCAGGTGGAGACAGATAATCTAGGATCGGCCCTAGACTTTTTTCATCTGTTCTTCACCGAGGATCTCTACGACTTAATTGTGACTGAGACCAACCGTTATGCCACACAATGCATCCCAACAACCCAGATAGGTACTATGCCCAGCCTTTCCGGTGGAAACCACTCCAAGTTTCTGAGCTTAAAACTTTTTTGAACCTTCTCCTTAACATGGGTCTAGTCAAACTGAATGTATTGCGGTCCTATTGGTCTACGCACCTAATACATCACCTGCCCATGTTCTCTGCTGCCATGTCCAGGACACGATTTGAGATGATCCTGCGCTTCCTGCACTTTAATGACAACACAACCTGTCATGAAAGTGACCACCCTGCTTATGACCGGCTCCACAAAATTCGGCCCCTTATAGACCACCTGTCATCAAAATTTGCAGATGCTTATACCCCTGAACAGAACATCTGCGTAGACGAGTCCCTCATACATTTTGCCGGGCGCCTTGGCATCAAACAGTACATCCCAAGCAAGTGCGCCCGGTATGGGGTGAAACTGTATAAGCTCTGTGAAAGGGGCACAGGCTATACATATGATTTTAGGATCTATGAGGGAAAAGACTCACAATTGGAGCCGGTCGGATGCCCTGACTACCTGGGGAGCAGTGGCAAGATTGTGTGGGACTTGGTGTCACCTTTGTTCCAGGAGGGGTACCATCTTTATGTAGACAACTTTTACACAAGTGTGGCCCTCTATCAGCATTTAAAGATAAAAGGAATCCGCTGCTGTGGCACCGTGCGGCCTTGTCGCCGGGGCTTCCCCCAAAGGCTCATTAGTACCCGGCTTGCAAGGGGGGAGAGGGCTGCCTTGTGTACCGATGACCTGCTTGCGGTGAAATGGAAGGACAAGAGGGACGTTTACCTTCTGTCCATCATTCACACGACAGTGCAAATTCACAGGGCAACTGAGGTCACTGAAAAAACCCTCGCCGTCCACGACTATAATGTTAACATGGGAGGGGCGGACTTCAAGGACTAGATGTTAGGGCCCTATTTAGTTTCCTGCAAAACCAGACACTGGTATAAAAAAGTGTCTGTTTATCTAATTCAATTGGCTATTTACAACAGCTTTGTTCTCTACAGTAAGGCTGGAAGAACTAGATCGTTCCTTAAATTCCAGGAAGCGATTGTTACGGAACTCCTGTATCCAGGAGGTGCCGTGGCCCAACCCCAAAATGTAGTTAGCCGGCTACATGAAAGGTACTACGCCTTTCCCATTCCGAGTACCCCAAATAGACGCACCCAAAGAAAATGTTGTCATGTCTGCAGCAGGGCTGGAATAAGGCGTGACACCTCTGTTTACTGTCCCACCTGTCCTGACCAGCCTGGCCTATGCCTAGGGGAGTGTTTTCAGAGGTATCATGAGCAGATACACTTTTAGAGAGTAGGGAACTCCAGACATAGCAGTAGGCACACAAAGGGCTCTGTGCTATGTCACACTGGCGCGATGCGTTAGGGAAAATTGCCTAGCGAAAGTCACACTTTGCGGTCCCCCACCACGCCGGACGTGCTTGACTTAACGCTAGTGCATGCCTACGTTACTGCGTGGCTTCTGCGGCAATTTGGGTCGGCCCGAAAGTCATGTTAGTCTATGGCGACACAGTTAATTAATAGGCCGAATGCGATTACTGTCGAATGCTACTCTTGCGGTATTCCCTGAAGGTCTGTTTTGGGCGATGCTGTGCACGCGACCCACCGGATACGCCAATATGCAGTGTGAACCCACACATCAGGTTTCCAGAGACCCTAATACACAGTGCTGCCAGAAACCTCTCCTTTCACTTAGGACAAAGTGCATAATGTACTTCACCACATCTCTGTGCGATTTGCACTTTGCACATTGTCCCATGGGGGAGGAGAGGTTTGTCCTCGGAAAGGTAAGGAAAAAAAGACAGGTAAGCAAAAAAGTTAATGTTTTGTTCCCAATGTTAATGTTTGGGTTAAAAATGTTCCTTAAAGTTTATAAAAGTTGATGTTAATGTTAATGAAGTTATTGCTTTGCTGTTTTTCTTTTTTTTTTTTTTCTTTTTTTTTCTTCTCCCTTTTTTCCATCCTTTACCCTTCCAGGTGGACCGACTGACCGACCGAGCGACCAACCAACCAGCTGCAGCACTGATAGTGCATCCTGACAGAAGCATTGTGCGTCTGTCAGATTACACACAAGTCGGTGCATGCAGCGCTGCAGGACGAGATTTCTCCTCTGCAGTAAAAAAAGATACGTTTGCCGAGGCATATGAGCTGAGGGGCGGTGTTGGAGTTCCTATGCTTTGGCAAGCACTTTGTATCAAAAAAGAACTCTGGCAATTATTTGTTCATCCGCATCGATCGATGTGAATGGAAAAATCGGGTTTGCCAGGGCATACGAGCTAAATGGGTTTGGACGTTTTTGGGTGGCAGCTCCTATGTCCTGTTTGGATGCCTTCCCCTCTTTTTTTTTTCACATTTTTGGCAGATATTTTTTCATTCACATTGGTTGTTTGATTGTTTGGCGTTCATTTTTCCTTTCAGCCCACAGTGCATTACCCGTTTGCCCAATATAAGGAGTATAGCAGAAACTCCTAATACTGACCATACATGTAATGATTGCGTAGACCCTAAAATGCCAGGACAGACCCCACGAATGACGCCATTTTGGAAAGAAGACACCCCAAAGTATTCCGTGAGGTGCATGAGTTCATAGAAGATTTTATTTTTTTGTCACAAGTTAGCAGAAATTGTTGTTTGTTCGTTTTTTTTCACAAAGTGTCATTTTCCGCTAACTTATGACAAAAAATAACATTTTCTATGAACTCACCATGCCCTTCATGGAACACCTTGGGGTGTCTTCTTTCCAAAATGGGGTCATTTGTGGGGTTTGTTAACTGTCCTGGCATGTGGGGCGGGGGGTGCTAAATTGTGAGTACCCCTGTAAAGCCTAAAGGTACTCATTGGACTTTGGGCCCCTTTGCGCAACTAGGCTGCCAAAAAAGTGTCACACATGTTATATCGCCGTACTCAGAAGAAGTAGTATAATGTGTTTTGGGGTGTATTTTTACACATAATTGCTCATTTACCTTTAGGATTTCACAGGTCATTTTGAGGCATTTGGTTTCTAGACTACTCCTCACGGTTTTGGGCCCCTAAAATGCCAGGGCCGTATAGGAACCCCACAAGTGACCCCATTTTAGAAAGAAGACACCTCAAGGTATTCCGTTAGGTGTATGGTGAGTTCATAAAAGATTTTATTTTTTGTCACAAGTTAGTGGAAAAGGACACTTCATGAAAAATAACAATAAAAATCAATTTCCGCTAACTTGTGACAAAAAATAAAATCTTCTATGAACTCACCAAGTTAGTGGAAAATGACACTTTGTAAAAAAAAAAAAAACACAATAAAAATCAATTTGTCACAAGTTAGTGGAAAATGACACTTTGTAAAAAAAAAAACAATAAAAATCAATTTCCGCTAACTTGTGACAAAAAATAAAAACTTCTATGAACTCACCATACTCCTAGCGGAATACCTTGGGGTGTCTTCTTTCTAAAATGGGCTCACTTGTGGGGTTCATATACTGCCCTGGCATTTTAGGGGCCCTAAACCGTGAGGAGTAGTCTAGAAACCAAATGCCTCAAAATGACCTGTGAAATCCTAAAGGTACTCATAGGACGTTGGGCCCCTTAGCGCACCTAGGCTGCAAAAAAGTGCCACACACGTGGTATCGCCGTACTCAGGAGAAGTAGTATAATGTGTTTTGGGGTGTATTTCTACACATACCCATGCTGGGTGGAAGAAATATCTCTGTAAATTAGCGGAAATTGATTTTTATTGTTTTTTTTTTCATTAATCTGATTGAATTGGATAGCAGCTATCCTTCCATTAGTGGGCCCAAAAGATCATTTATGAATCAGTTGTCCAATGAATCGTATCTTTAACAGCTGGAATAACTAATATGTATTTGGCAATTAATTTCCTCTTCTACCCAGTGGTTGCTTTTTCATGCAAATTGTTTTAATTAGCTTATTAAGCACATCGTGGTTCTACCTTGAAATGAACTATACTTGGATTACAGATAATTAGCATGTATGTAAGCCCACAAAAACAGAATAAAACATAATCAGTGCATGTATTTCTGTCCTCGCGCATGGAATTATGTTTGCTGTAGTGTCCAGGCACAGTAAATCCTGCATACAGACATGCACTCGAGTATTTGCTTTTGTATGTTTTAAACTGAGAACGTAAACCTCACTACCTCATAAATGAATGAAGCGGTAAGCTCATGATAACTCCTAAGTGATCTCAATCTTCTCCAAGGCATGTCGCCATTGAAAGAGAGCAAGATTCCAGCTGTAAGCTCAGTGCAAACAGGTTGCTTTTCTCACCACAGTACTAGGCTCATTAGCAGTCTACTGACATGCTGCTTGTTAGTACAAACTCCATTGTTTAGCTTGCACATATTAATGGCGAGATGTTTAGACGCAGTGATGATTCTATTCACTCTATTACGATACTGTGCGCTTTTTATATATTTATATTCATGCCTTTTTGGTTAAGACAGTGCTCTGTTTGTAATTATGGTCACATTTTCCTTTTTTTCTTTCTTTTTTTCCCAAAAGCCTATAATTGCTGTCATATATTACACTATATGAGTTGTCCTTTATTCAGTCTTGGAAGAATAAAGAGAGGAGGACCTTTATCCAATCCACCCTTGCTGGTGCCTCCTCATAGATCACAAAACTGAGAAAATCTATTTTACTAAGAGGGACAGCTTTATAGCCCAACAGCAGCTGCGTGACCTTTCTTTCTTAACTCAGAAACATAAAGAAGGAATTGAGAGGCATGAATACCCAAGACAGCTTTTTGAATTCTCAACAGCTGCTAAACTTTTTTGCTGTGGAATTAGGAATTCTTTTGGTGGTAGCAGTATGTGACGAGTGCAGTTGTAGCTACTGCTGTTTTACACAGTAGCATGGCACAGTACCTTAGCAGTAAGTCATTTCCTGTAGTTTCAGACTCAGGAAACCACAGCGGTCTATTCAAATCACGGTATGTTGTATAATATCAAAACCATATGTTTTTCTACTATCCTCTATTTATTCACATAGATGCATATGATTTTGAAGTCATTTGATATATTAAAGGGTCACAAAATAAAAATTAAGTAATACAGCAACTTAACTCCAATTAAGTCACAATGGTATCAATTCACTAAGCATTACTATATTCAGTGATGCAGAAAACAGCTGATTTTATTGATGACCTTGCCAAATGCCAGTTCACTAAACCTATTACCTCACTGAGAAGTAAAATTACTGACTAGTGAGGTAAATTACCAACGTGTGTGGCAGATACCTCAAGGAATGTCAAGAAATTGCAAATCACAAAGATTAACACAATAGGGATTGCCAGACAGCCAATAGGGAGATCCACACAGCCCTGCTTCTCACCACATTTGATCTGATGCACTGACAGGCGGGACTTGAGTAGGACAGAGCAGGAAAATGAGACATTTAACAAGGTTTTTCTGTATTCCTTTAGATGTGCATATCTATATATTGATACACAGAAGAGCTCCCTCTAGTTAGCATGTATGCACATCTAAAGGGATGCCGGGGATGCAGTGGACGGAAAATCAATGGCTTCTGCACACTACTTGTGGGAAGGCTCTAAGCTTCCTGACAGACCTACTCCACAGCTGGTGAGCCTTACTGAGCAGGGCATAGTGAATTGAAGCATGTTTTTTTTAGATATATTACCGAACTTCTACCGTATGCAGGAAATCTTAGTGAATTTGGAATAAAAATGTAAAATCCTGAATGCGATATTATAGCAGCCTAAATTATTTTACCAAATTGCCCTAAGTAAATTGAGTCCAAACTGTACCTAAAGAGAAAAAAGAAGTTTGAAAATACTATGAAAGTGCACCTTCAAGATGCACTACCTAATAGCAAGAGTGGCTTTTCAGCAGTTGTGTAGGAGGTTGATTTGGTAGTATCTTCCATCTCTGCTTATAGGAGCAAGCATACAAGATGCATGTGCAGGAAACTGATTGGTGCTTTCTAGAGCAATCCTTTGGATAACAGAAACAGTGTGAATCATCATCACAAATGCACAATGGGCCTGATCCACAAAGCTTTTCTGTTTATCTCATCTTATTTATTAACTCACAATTTATGTCTCCTTAAATGACTTAACTCATGGTTTACCACTCCTTATCTAACTTAACTCATGATTTAGCTTTCCTTAGTTATGACTCATGGTTTAGCTCTCCTTATTTGACATAACTCATGGTTTAGCTCTCTTTATTTGACACATATCATGGTTTAGCTCTCTTTATCTATTTATCTCATGAATTATCTCTCCTTATTTGTTTATCTCATGCATTAGCATTCCTTACAGTTAAGGTGAAAAATAAGTAACCTTTGTGAATCACCCCCAGTGTCTTTGATTATGCAAAACTATTAATCTACCTATTAATCTACCTTGGGCCACTGCGGCAATTCAACACAATACAGTTTTTACCCAAATGGAAACGCAGTGCATTCTGCGGTTTTCCTGTGTTTGTGTTTCGGTTAAGTCAATGGGAGCACAAGAAAATAGCATAGCAAATGCATTACACATGGGGGTCGCATGGCCCCCCCTGGGCCATCCTCGCTGCCTATCATGTAACAGGCAGCGTGGCAGCAGCCAGCATCAGACCTCCAATCAGCCAGCGACCAGTGAGAAGAGGGTGCTAGTACCTTGTGGTTACCTCACTGTTATGCGGAAGTGACATCATATGTCAGTTTCGCATATGCAGCGCGGTGTCCATGGGGGTACAATGCGTCCGATTCTAATTGGTCGCCAGCTGATCGGAGGTCTGACACTGGCTGCTGGCATGCTGTCTGTTACATGATAGGCAGCGGGGACGGACGGGCGGCGCTGATCTGGCTGATGAGGTCTTCATTAGAGATGTGGCGAACAGTTCCCGGCGAACATCTCTGAATCCCTGGGGGTTTTACTACTTCCTGGTCGCTCTGAGCCGGATTAGTACGCCTGCGCTTCCCGGCGGAGCGCATCCTAGATCGTGCTCCTGTTGCTGGGCACTTTCTGCGCATGTGCGTGACGTTATGAACGGCGTCACGCTCATGCGCAGAGAGTGCCCGGCAACAGGAGCGCAATCTAGGACGCACTCTGCCGGGCAGCGCAGGCATACTACTCCGGGTCAGAGCGACCCGGAAATAGTAAACCCCCCACAGATGTTCGCCCGGCGAACCGTTCGCCACATCACTAGTCTTCATCATGGTGAGTGGGGCGAGGGTCTCTGTCACTAGCTAATTCTGGGGGGCACCTGTCACTAAACATGGGGGGTCCCTGTCACTTCCTAAAACTGGGCACTACCTAAACTGGGGGGCACCTGTCACCACCTAAACTGGAGGGAGTCCCTGTCACTAAACATGTGGGGCACCTGTCACTACCTAAACTGGGGGCACCTGTGTCAGAGGCGCTCATAATTTAGTCCCTACCACAGTCCTAATCTAACGTCCCACCATTGCTAAGTTCGTGTAAATTTGACTCCACCCACATTGTGGTCCTTGGCCATGCCCATTTTGGGTGACACCCCCCTTTTTTTGCTCTTCCACCCGGAAAAATTTCAGCAGACGCCTACGGCAGTACAATGCGTTTTTTTGTGTTTTTTCCTGTGTGACATAAGACCTCTCCCCCTATCGTCAAAGAATCACAATCACAACATCTGGCCCAACTTACCTTCTTATGTGACCCACGAGAGCTTCAAATGCTCGTAACTGTCTCAAATAAGGTCTATGCTAATTTCAAATGCACATTGCCCATAGTGCACTTCCATTTCATAAAGTGATGTCCCGCCGCTAGAATACAGTGTTTGTAGTACAGCATTTCACAGATGGTTTTTCAACATGTGGGAATATCAACAATCAAAACTAAAATGCCCAATAAGGGAGGTGTTGAGGACAATTTAATGGAAGACGGGAAAGGACATTTACTGTGTGTGATGTGAAAGGTAGCTTTATCATGGCCGATGATATTGCTTCAGCTTCTAGGTTTTAGAGGGTGCCTTTTTGAAACCATGCATGGTAATAGTGTGTGAGCAGCTATATATTTTATTTAGTTTGTTAAAGAGGAGCTGTTAGGTATAGGGTCTCAGAGAAAATAAACACATATATCAGTAGCTAAAGATTGGCTGTACTTACATTACATATGCATTTCACTGTCCACGTTTGGATTTCACAGAATTTTTATATAGTATATGCAGAGAATGATGCTCCTGACAGCCCATGGCAGGTTCCATGTTTGTGAAGCCAAATGTGTCGTCATGTCCTGCCTGCTTCTGATCACAGAGGAGCTAGTACAGAATAACACAGTGTGCAGTGAATATTAATGAGCCATGTGGCTAGGAACAATAGCGGACTCCTGCAGTGTAATCTGCCCAGGAGATTTATCTGTGCTGTGGCTGGACTGCGTTAGAAGCTGCTGAAACTTGATCCCGTCTTCTCCTTAGCAGCCGAGGGGAGGGCCCCAGAATGCTTTGCAGTATGGAATGCGGCTTGCGTCCTCCTTAGGAGCTTAGCTGTGCTGATAAGCACACATTAAATGTAAGAGAGATCTTTATCTTTAGTAATGTCTTTTTGGCTTCTGTCTAAACTGTTTAACACAGGAGAATAGAGGTTTAAATTAGCTTCTGCAGCCTGACAGTTACTCTTTAAGTAAAAATGATGTTGCACTCGTATTTCTGGTCAGAACATGATCAGTTTGAGACTATTTAATAAATGTTAGTGTAAGGATCTCTCCTGTAGCATGTCCTGTTGGTTGCAGTGGAACTGCAACCGGACAGTTTTGAGCTCTTTGCTTGCATTCCGTTGCTTAGTTTTGATTGCATTCGCAATAAGTCTCATTGTCATTTGCAATCACGATGCAGTTCAGAGCAGCTCAGGATGTTGTCATGAATCCACCTAGGACTTGCTGCAGTTAAACTGCAGCCAGACAGCTCTGGATTTCCTACATGTATGTTGTTGCAAAATATTGCATGCATTGGAAATGAGAGTCCTTTCCTTAGCGGCCTTTAGTCTTCAATCAGACTAGCACAGGATTGAGTGATTACTTGTCAGCTGTGTGGGCATTTGGATGCCTGCTCTCATTGGTTGATGTTCATAGAAAAGTCTCCTCCTCCTCTCACACCTCACCCGTCATAGCATTCAGCTTTGCCTTAGCTGGCTGCTGGGTTCCTTGTGTGAAGTGTGAATTGTATTACTTACCTTGCGTTGCTTGCTTGGACTTTTGCTGCACCCGTGGGGTTTCAGTGAAGTCTTTCCAATCCTGATGGCTTGGACACTGCCTTCACCACATTGGTGGCTGGTAGTATTCCTGCTAGTTTTGATCCTGTAAACGTGCCTTCTGCATTCCTTCTGTCTGGCTGTTCCTGCTGGTTCTGTTCCTGTGGACTTAACTATAGCTGTGGTTGCTATTAGTTACGCTCCTTCCTGTTTGTCTTGTTCTTGCCTGTGTGGATGCTTGCTATCGCTGGGACAGCGATTAGATTGGCAAGCATTCCTTCTGTCTGTCAGTTTGTCCTTGTTTACTAAGTGTGGTGGACATCAGATGCTCAGTGCTGTGTCTTGTTTATTGTTGCAGTTATCAGAAGCTCAGAGCTGTGGTCGCTCTGAGCAATCTTGCTCCTTTGTTCATAGCTCCCGGTGTGATCTGTGTAATCTCCTCCACAAGGACATTCCGCACTGTTACCTGATATCTCCCAGCTGCATAGTCTTGCTTTGTAAGCTCTGGTGGTACTCTGGTTTTCCTGGCCTCAGCCTCTATACCTTGCACGTTAAGACCTGGGGGTAACTGTAGTCAGCAGACATATTCAGTGTCCTGTTCACGCGGGGGCTTGTCTATAGGTGAAGACCGTGGGCCGAGCTCAGAGCTATGGCACTAGATTGGGGTATACAGGCTGAAGGAAAATGAGAGATCTGCCAGGCATGACAGTTATATAATAAACAATTTGGCCCACCACTTAGACTGTGCTTTAGATTTTAGCACCTTATGCGATTGAGTTTGACACTCTTTGGGCTGGTGCACACCGAGCGGGTTTTTTGGCGTTTTTGCTGCCGCTTGCGGCTGCAGATACGCCTGGTCAATGTATCTCATTGGGGTGGTTCACACCAGAGCGGGAGGCGTTTTGCTGAAACGCATACTCCCGGGGTGAGGCATTTTTTGGATTGCGGAGGCGTTTCTGCCTCCAATGTTAAGTATAGGAAAACCGCTCTGAAAAACGGCAGTTCAGAGCGGTTTTGCAGGCATTTTTGTTAGAGAAGCTGTTCAGTAACAGCTTTACTCAGTTTACTGTAACAATATATGAAATCTACGACACCAAAAACGCTTCCCAAAACCGCAAAATGCTAGGTGAAACGCTACAGAAAAATAAGAAAAAGCGTTTAAAAAATCTGCTAGCATTTTGCGGATCTGCTAGCGGGTTTTGGTGTGCACCAGGCCTTACTTTAGATGGTGCTTCTTTTTTTCTCTACAGGAATGGTACCAATGGGATAGTCTTGTCTGCACCACCTGAAGGCTAACCTCTCATCAGTCTACCAGGTCCTGTCATGTCCAAGAGGCTAATGTCAGTAACAGAATTCCTCCTAATTACATCTATTATAATGCATATGTTATGTGTTCAATATGGCACCAAACTATAGTAAAATTAACAACGTTCTTGAAGTTATAATTATATAAAAACTTTATAATGTTGAAATCCAACATACTATTCATATACTCGTATAATATGTTACAGTTTCATGGCACAATGACATCACAGTGTTTTATTGAGATGATTATTAAATGCAGAACAAGAATCTGAATATAAGAAATGTAATATGAGCATCAACACTGTATGATCATTTAAATTCCACAGTACCGCCCCTAAAACCTCACAATCCCCAAACAAACCTTTAGGCTACCTGCCTTCTGTAATATCCAATCAATATTAACCACTTAAGGACCACGGGTGTTTCTGGTGATCTGTGCTGCGTGGGCTATTCAGCCCACAGCACAGATCGTGTGGCAGCCAGGGAGACCAGACTTCCCCCCTTTTTTCCCTACTAGGGGGATGTCCTGCCAGGGGGGTCTGATCGCCGCTGGCTAGTTGTGATTAGCGGGGTTTTTTCCGCAGCGTTTTCTGCGCTCCCTCTCCTTACCTCCCTCTCCTCCTCTATCAGAGCGGCGGATAGGCTTCAGCCTATCATATGCCGGCGATCCCCGGCCAATCAGAGGCCGGGAATCGCCGATCTGTCTTACCCGCGTGTTTACATTAGGCGTGCAAGCCGCAATCGGCGGCTCGCACACTGTTCATGGAGACACCCTCCATGAACTGGCATGTTCCACGTTTCCATGTAATAACCACTTAAACCTGCCGCCGCCTATCGGCGTTAGGCGGTCCTTAATTTAAAGAACACTTTTTCATTAACAAAGAGACTGACGTTACAACCAAATTGAATCCCCCACACCCCTAGAGTATATATCAGATAAAAAAGGTAATTTGAAGCAAACCTGAAAATAACCTTATGAGATAATGAATTGAATGAGTAGTACTAATGGCAAATAGAACATTCATAACAAAGAACAGTCTCATATTTTTTATTTTAAATTTAAAAGCATTTTTGAGGCTGCAACCTAAACAGCACCCATGACAGTCTAATATAAAATCAGCTTAAACAAGACAAACACTTGCTAACACTTTTTTAACACTTGCTGTACAGGTAAACAGAAAGGGGTTTTAGACATTTTCATAGTAGGATTAGCACTATATTATTATTATTATAAATATTATTATTATTATTATTGATTTATAAAGTGCTAACATAATCTGTGGTGCTATACAAAGTAAGAAACAAACATAGGGTGCATAGTACAGACAATGGTATTCAATATGCAAATTACAGAATTGGTGCAAAATACAGAATGGATACAAAATACAGAATTGGTAATTACAGTGACAAATATTGGTGACAAACTTAAACCCACACTTGAAAACAATGTCATTTTCAAAATAACAATCACATTTGGAAAAATTTCAGCAAAACCAGAAGAATGAGAAAGACACAAAATGCCCCCAATGGAATAGCCCTGGATGTCTTCTTTTCAAAATGGTGTCATTTGTGGTACTTTTTTTGCTCTTCAGACACATTTAGGACTCTGAAAAGGAAAAGTGATGCTAGAAAATAAAGTAGAAAAAAAACTGGCATTCTAAAATCCGTATGCGTGTGTGTGTGTGTGTGTGTGTGTGTGTGTGTGTGTGTGTGTGTGTGTGTGTGTGTGTGTGTGTGTGTGTGTGTGTGTGTGTGTGTGTGTGTGTGTGTGTGTGTGTGTGTGTGTGTGTGTGTGTGTGTGTGTGTGTGTGTGTGTGTGTGTGTGTGTGTGTGTGTGTGTGTGTGTGTGTGCGCGCGCGCGCGCGCGCCACGATCACGCGAAAACGCCTTGACCGATTTGAACGAAACTTGGTACACAGATCCCTTACTACCTGGGATGATATGTTCTGGGGGTCTCGCGTCCCCCCTGCACACCTGGGCGGAGCTACAAACAGCCAATCAGATTCCACCCATTCAAGTGAATGGAAAAAATGGAAAAGGCTGCCATTCTCACAGTAATTGAGCCAGAGTTCCCACACTTGGCACAGTTGGTCACTTGGTGACCGAGGTTACAACTCCAGGAAAAGTGGGCGGAGCATAAAACAGCCAATGAAATTTCAGACATTCATTTTAAATGGAAAAATGTAAACTGCAGCCATTCTTACACTGTTAATCCCTGGATTTTCAAATTTGGCAAACTTGGTCATTGGGTGAATGAGATTAATATTCAGGAAAGTGGGTGGAGCCTACAACAGCCAATCAAAAGTCACCTGTTGATTTTCAAGGGGAATATTAAAACTGCTGCCATTCTTACACTGTCAATGGCAGAGGCTTCCAACTTGCTACAGTCGGTCATTGGGTGACTGGGGTCCAAATTCACTAAAGGGGCGGGGCCACAAACAGCCAATCAGACTTTCTTGGTGGATAAACTGCTTCCATTCACACATTTTTGATGCCAGGAACCTGAAAGCTCACAAACTTGGTCATTGAATGACTGTGGGTCAAGGTTACAAAAATAAAGTTCACTAGGAAAATATAAACTGCAGGCATTCTTACACTGTTACTGGCAGGGTTCTCAAACTTTGCACAGTTGGTCACTGGGTGAATGGGATGAATATTCAAGAGAGTGGGTGGAGCCTACAACAGCCAACTAAAATTCACCTGTTGATTTTCAAAGGGAATATTTACATTGCTGTCATTCTTACACTGTTAATAGCAGATGCTTCAAACCTGGTACTGTTAGTCACTGGGTGACTGGGGTTTAAATTCGGAAAGGGGGCAGAGCCACAAACAGCCAATCAGATTTGTTTAATTTCAATGGGAATATACAAATAATCAATACCAAAGCTCATAAACTTGGTCATTGAGTGACTGTATGTTAAGGTTAGAAAAAGTGGGCGGTGCCAACAACTACATTTTATTCCAGGGGAAAATATAAACTGCAGCCATTCTTACACTGTTAATGGCAGGGTTTTCCAAACTTGACACAGTGGGCCACTGGGTGACTGGGATTAATATTCAGAAATGTGGGTGGAGCCAACAACAGCTAATCAAATTTCACCTATTGATTTTCAAGGGGAATATTTACATTGCTACCATTCTTACACTGTTAATGGCAGAGGTCTCTTAGATGATAGGTGACTGGGGTCCAAATTCACTAAAGGGGGCGGAGCCACAAACAGCTAATCAGATTTGTTAGATTGATTTCAGCCATTCTGTTATTGGCAGGGTTCTCAAACATGACACAGTTGTTCAATGGATGAATGGGATTAATATACAGGAAAGTGGGTGGAACTTACAACAGCCAATCAAAATTCACCTATTGATTTTTAAGGGAAATATTGAAACTGCTGCCTCTCTTACACTAATAATGGCAGAAGCCTCAAACCAGCTACAGTCGGTCATGAAGTGGCTGGGGTTAAAAACCACTAAAGGGGTGGAGCCACAAACAGCCAATCAGATAACTTTACTGGATAAACTGCTTCCATTCACACATTTTTGATGGCAGAAACCCAAAAGCTTAAAACTTGGTCAATGGGATTTTCTGGGATTAATATACAAAAAAGTGGGTGGAGCCTAAAAAGAAAATCAAAATTCACCTGTTGATTTTCAAGGGGAATATTTAAATTTCTGCCATTCTTGTACTGTTAATGGCACACGCCTCAAACCTGGTACAGTTGGTCATTGGGTCACTGGGGTTCAAATTCAGAAAACGGGTGGAGCTACAAACAGCCAATCAGATTTGTTTCATCTCACTGGTAAATTGCCAATTATTGATGCCAAGGACCCCAGAGTTCACAAACTTGGTCAGTGAGTGACTGTGTGTCAAGGTTACAAAAAGTGGACAGATCCAAAAACAAATTTCACAAGGAAAATATAAACTGCAGCCATTCTTACACTGGTAATGGCAAGTGTTCTCAAACTTTGCCCAGATGGTCACCGTATATTATGGGAAGTGGGTGGAGCCTATAATAGCCAATAAAAATTCACCTATTGATTTTCAAGGGGAATATTTAAATTCCTTCCATTTTTCCTCTGTTAATAGCAGATGCCTCAAACCTGCTACAGTTGGTCATTGGGTGACTGGGGTTCAAATGCCGGAGAGGGGCAGAGCCACAAACAGCCAATCTGATTTGTTTAATTTCTATGGGAATATACAAATTATTGATGACAAAGACCCCAATGCTCACACACTTGGTCATTGAGTATTTGTGTGTTAGGGTTAGAAAAAGTGGCCGGAGCTAACACCAGCCAAATACATACCCGGGCAACGCCAATTCATCAGCTATTATTCATAAAAGTGGATGGAGCCTACAAAAGCCAATAAAAATTAATCTATCGATTTTCAAGGGAAGTATTTAATTACTGCCATTCTTGCACTGTTAATGGCCCAAGCCCCAAACTGGGTACAGTTATTTATTGGGTGACTGGGGTTCAAATTCAGAAAAGGGTGGAGACACAAACAGCCCATCAGATTTGTTTCATTTCAATGCAAATTATTGATGCCAAAGACTGCAAAGCTCACAAATTTGGTCACTGAGTAATTAAGTAGTTGTCTGTTACTGTTACAAAAAATGGGCATAGCCAACACCAGCCAAATACATACCCAGGCAATGCTGGGTCGTCAGTGGGCAGAGACAAATACAAATTCCACTGGGAAAATGTAAACTGCAGCCATTCTTACACTGTTAACGGTAGGGTTCTCAAACTTTGCACAGTTGGTCACTGGGTGACTGGGATTAATATTCATAAAAGAGTGTGGAGCCTACAAAAGCCAATCCAAATTCATGTATTGCTTTTCAAGGGGAATATTCAATTGCTGCCATTCTTGCACTGTTAAGGACACAAGCTTAAAACCTGCTACAGTTGGTCATTGGGTAACTGGGTTCAAATTCAGAAAAGAGGGTGGAGCCACAGCCAATCAGATTTGTTTCATTTCAATGCAAATTATTGATGCCAAACAATGCAAAGCTCACAAACTAGGTCAGTGAGTCATTGTGTGTTAGGGTTAGAAAAGTGGGCGGAGCCAACACCAGCCAAATACATACACAGGCAACGCCGGGCAATCAGCTAGTTATTCATAAAATAAAGCACAAATGCCCTCATTTTAACCGTCAGAAACTGGAGAATAAATGTATTTGTGTTTTATAATTATAACATGGACCCTAGTCAGAAAAAAATATTTGGCAACAAACTGAAACCCACTCTTGAAAACAATGTCATTTTCAAAATAACAATCACATTTGGGAAAATTTCAGCAAAACCAGAAGAATGTGAAAGACACAAAATGCCCACAATGGAATAGCCCTGGATGTCTACTTTTCAAAATGGTGTCATTTGTGGTACTTTTTTGCTCTTCAGACACATTTAGAACTCTGAAAAGTAAGAGGGATGCTAGAAAATAAAGTGGAAAAAAGCTGCCATACTAAAATCCGTATGCGCACTTCAGCCATACTGCCCTGCTGCACGCCCAATTATTCATCAAATACGGCACAAATGCCCTCATTTTAACCGTCAGAAACTGGAGAAAAGCTTGGTGTAATTGCCTTCTTAAAACAGAAGGAAATTTGCAATAATTCAGTTATAAATGAACATTTGTGGTTACCCACAATGCACACCTACTAAATATGCAAATTATTCCTTTCCGCCCTTGTTAAGCCAAGCAAGCATCCAGAACCGCTGGTTTATAGCAAGCCTATAGCTTTAAGTTTTACACAGCCATATGAAACCCACATGTAGACAGCCTGTTTCGGACTTTTGATTCTCATCAGTACATGGCAGGGATTGATAAGGCTGTATGAAATAGGGCTTGGTCGAGTACAACAGAGTAACCAAGCAGCTCAGGGTGACCCAAACTACTAGGAATGTATAGGGGATGAAAGGAACCAAAAAGCCCTCCTACTAAAAAAGCAAAGCTTGGTGTAATTGCCTTCTTAAAACAGAAGGAAATTTGCAATAATTCAGTTATAAATGAACATTTGTGGTTACCCACAATGCACACCTACTAAATATGCAAATTATCCCTTTCCGCCCTTGTTAAGCCAAGCAAGCATCCAGAACCGCTGGTTTATAGCAAGCCTATAGCTTTAAGTTTTACACAGCCATATGAAACCCACATGTAGACAGCCTATTTCGGACTTTTGATCCTCATCAGTACATGGCAGGGATTGATAAGGCTGTATGAAATAGGGCTTGGTCGAGTACAACAGAGTAACCAAGCAGCTCAGGGTGACCCAAACTACTAGGAATGTATAGGGGGATGAAAGGAACCAAAAAGCCCTCCTATTTCCTTCTGTTTTAAGAAGGCAATTACACCAAGCTTTGCTTTTTTAGTAGGAGGGCTTTTTGGTTCCTTTCATCCCCCTATACATTCCTAGTAGTTTGGGTCACCCTGAGCTGCTTGGTTACTCTGTTGTACTCGACCAAGCCCTATTTCATACAGCCTTATCAATCCCTGCCATGTACTGATGAGGATCAAAAGTCCGAAACAGGCTGTCTACATGTGGGTTTCATATGGCTGTGTAAAACTTAAAGCTATAGGCTTGCTATAAACCAGCGGTTCTGGATGCTTGCTTGGCTTAACAAGGGCGGAAAGGGATAATTTGCATATTTAGTAGGTGTGCATTGTGGGTAACCACAAATGTTCATTTATAACTGAATTATTGCAAATTTCCTTCTGTTTTAAGAAGGCAATTACACCAAGCTTTGCTTTTTTAGTAGGAGGGCTTTTTGGTTCCTTTCATCCCCCTATACATTCCTAGTAGTTTGGGTCACCCTGAACTGCTTGGTTAAACTGGAGAAAAAATGTATTTGTGTTTTATAATATGGGCCCTAGTCATAAAAAAATATTTGATGGCAAACTGAAACTCACACTTAAAAACAATGTCATTTTCAAAATAATGATCACATTTGGGAAAATTTCAGCAAAACCAGAAGAATCAGAAAGACACAAAATGCCCACACTGAAATAGCACTGGTTGTATACTTTTTAAAATGTTGTCATTTGTGGTACTTATTTGCTGTTTAGACACATGTAGAACTCTGTAACGGATGAATGACGCAATGAAACTAAATTAAGTGCTAAAAACCAAATGGGCACATGGGAGTTAACAGTCTACTATATGCCCACCGAGTAATGAAATAAGGCAAATATAGCATCATTTTAACTGGGAATAACCTAGCAAGTTATTTTGGTATATTTTATAGCTGTGGCACTTGTCATGTAAAAATTAGTAAGTGTGTAACCTAAAAAAAGTATTTTTTGCTTTTACGTCTAGTTTTTACCTTAAAAAATTCTATAAAATTAAATCTTTTTTTGAAAATAATATTACCAAAAGATAGCCTAGATTGCCGTGAAAAAAACAATATATATGTTATGGCCAAAACCAGAAATAGGCCAATTCTAGAATTGGCTGGCCGTTTCTAGAACTGGCCGATCTGACGTCGGCCAAAGTCCAAAATGCTGGGAATTTCTGACATTGGCCGGCCAGTTCTAGAAACGGCCAAAGTCAGTCGACCAAAGTCCAAAATGCACAAATCTAAGAACATTAATAAAACTCAGAGAATTAATATAAGTTACTAATGAACTTTATTAATGTGGCCAAAACTGACCTGAACCTTTTTTTTAATACCAACTTTATTAATTTGGTGAAAACTGACATGTAACTTTTTCTAATAGTAAATGAACCTGTTTTTTAAGGCAAATTAATACAGGAATATTGTTTAACAGCAGTAGTTTACTTGTTAGAGCAAGTCAAACTTTTATGACACTTGAAATTGCACAACATTTTCTGTCTTCTACATTTGCAGTGATTCGTTGCACATTTTCCAGTGCAGCTGCAGCGAGTATATCCTTGGCCGCCAGTCAGTGATTGGGAAGATGCGATGGTCCGAAGTGATTTTTCTGTTTTGCCAACCGCTTCCAATGTTATCAATTTCTCATTGAGAATGGTAAACTCACTTCTGGCGAACAGCTGTTTCAGAACACCATGTTCTGTTCCTAGCTTGTAGAAACCGTTCTCAACATTCATTACAACTGCAAGAACGCTTCTTGGGTCTCCATGGTCTCTGTCAACATCTGGTATACGAATGCGCACGTTATCTCCAATTTTTGCTGGAGGGAATTTCGCATCGGAATTTTTGAGCATCTTTGAAGCTTGAGCTTGCAAGCCAACATGGGCTGCAGATCTCTTCTTCCTGATTTCTTGTTTCTTATGACATAACCAGCAAGTAATGTTAGTTCCGTACCCTTCATCCGCAGCGTTGCTTACTCCACAAATTGAATGGACATCATTTCCACAAGATTGACAGGTATGAGCTGATGAACACTCTTTTTCACATACTGGACACATAACTTTTGTGTTGCTATTCTCAGGCGACTGGACTGAACTTCCTGATGCTCTTGCTACCGCAGCATTTTCATTATCAGCAGCAGCCCCTCCATGAATAGCTGTCTCCATTTCGTGTTCGATTTTCTCAAGATCTTCTTCTGTAACTAACTTGTCTACAATTTCTTTGGGTAGATTGGAAGTACTCAGTCCCACTTTTGCCATATGGCCTCATATGGTGACTGGTGGATGCCTTGGTGAAAAGAGTGTTTTTTCATAAATTGAATAAGTTGAAGACTCTCAGCCTAATGTGTGGAATCATTTGACTGCATCCATGTCATCATCATATTCTGAACGTCCTGATTGGCACGTTCAACAGAACCTTGGCTTTGGTTATGCCGCGGTTTTCCGTATACCAGTTTCAATTCAGGCCACATAGATTTCAGTTCATTAATGACATGGCTGACAAATTCTTTACCGTTATCAGACTGAAGGACACTCGCCGCACCTATGATGGTGAAAATGTCAAGTAACTGGTAAGCGACTTCTGCTGCGGTTTAGCTTTTCAGTGGGCGTAGTAATATAAACTTGGTTAAATGATCCTGATAATTGAGGATGAACTTGTACTGCCTGTCAGGGTTGCTTTGCATGTCGATCAGATCTACTTGGCATCTTGAATTAAATTTGTTAAAGAGCAAAGGTTTAGAAACTAAACCTTTCTTAGGATTAGACAGTTTAGTCTGGCATGGCTTGCATAAGCTCAGATACAGTTTAACCACTTAAGCCCACAGGGTTGAAATTTTTTTACATCCGAGCAACTTTCACCTCCCATTCATTTGCCAATAACTTTATCACTACTCATCACAATGAATTGATCTATATCTTGTTTTTTCCGCCACCAATTAGGCTTTCTGTGGGTGGTACATTTTGCTAAGAGCCACTTTACTGTAAATGCATTTTAACAGGAAGAATAAGAAAAAAACTGAAAAAATTCATTATTTCTCAGTTTTCAGCCATTATAGTTTTAAAATAATACATGCCTCCATAATTAAAACTCACATATTGTATTTGCCCATATGCCCTGGGTATTGCACCATTAAAATTATGTCCCTATCACAATGTATGGCGACAATATTTTATTTGGAAATATTGGTGCATTTTTTCAATTTGCGTCCATCACTATTTAGAAGCCCATAATTTATTAAATCATATTGATATACTCCTTTGACATGCATATTTAAAAAGTTCAGACCCTTAGGTAACTATTTATTTATTTATTTTTTTATTATTGTAATTTTTTTTTTTTTTTATTTAAACTTGTATGTGGGTATTTTTTGGTGTGGGAGGTAAACAGGTTTTTTTTTTTAATGTATTTAAATGTGTTTATTTAATACTGTGTGTTTTTGGTGTAATTTGCTGTTTGGCCACAAGATGGCCACAATCAAAAAGTCCTGGGAGCGATCAATCTCGCTCCCAGGCAGAAGAAAGGAGACCAGAGCTCAGAAAAGCCGCAGCGTCTGAAGAGACGCTGTCGGCTTTTCTCCGGTGGGGTCCGATCAGCGAAAGGGATTTATAATCCCTTTCACTGATCGGTGGGCTAGCGGCCAGCAGCAGAGGTGCACATGGGGGGGGGGGGCGCGGGAGCGCACGTGACCCGCGGGAGTGCACGCAGCCTAACTGGACGAACATTTTCGTCCAGTTAGGCTTAAGTGGTTAATGGCTTCTTTTGTGATATTTTTGAACTTAAAGCGAAATATAACCCTGCTTTTTAATTTTGCTCTAAAACATTGTTTACAGCATATTATATGCAAAAACCATTTTTTTTTTACTAGACCAGCATTGGAAGGGTTAAACACAGAGGTTTAAAGTTCCGTGAGAGATATGCAGAAGTTCAGATTGTTACATTCTGTTTAGTTAAATGTATCTATTGAGAAATGTTACACACTCTTTGGCTGTCCTCCAGCTCCTTCTCAGTCAGAGACAGTGAGTCACATTCAACACTTAGATACATTTATGTAAACAAAATGTATCTATGTCAGCTTCGGATGTGTCTGCAGAAATCTCCAGGAACTTTAAAGCCCTGTGTAACCCTTCCAATGCTGGTCTAGTAAAAAAAAAATGCTGGTTGCATAAAATATACTGTAAATAATGTTTTAGAGCAAAGTTGAAATGCAGGGTTATATTCCGCTTTAAGGTGTAGTTCCTTTTCCATCCGGGTGCGAAGTCCATGTCCAATTTTTAAATGTGTCTCGTGCAATATGTCAAACAGTTCTTCTGCATGTACATAGTACAACACAGCACTGTTTTCTTTTGTTACTGGTGCAATCAGCTTTTCTGTTCCATCAACTACGATGACATCATATTTTCGTATTCGCCGATGGTCAACGCTTTCTTTCTTCTGCTTTGTTTTAGCTGCTTTCACCTCCTCTATAACATCACAGTATTTTTGTCGACTAAAGAAAGCGCAATTACTTGCTTTGTCTCGTATCATTGAGTTCAAACTTTCCATAAATCTGGTTTTCATATCAAATCCTGGTTCCACAACTGCGTTACTTTCATCGAGCATGTTAATTTCACAGAATGTCTGCTTCAGCTGAAAGTCCAAAAAAGTATTGCAGAATATCCATGAAGGTACCACAGAATATCAGCCACAGCAGAATGTTTGCAGAAGGAGCACAGGATATCTATAAAAGTGCCACAGAATGTCCACGGAAGTACTTGCGGAAAGGCAGGTGCAGCTGAATGTTCACATAATCACCACAGAATGGCAGCAGCAGCAGAATGTACACTGAACTACCACAGAAAGTTCAGGAAAGCACCACAGAATGGCAGCCACAGCACCAAGGTACATGAAAATTTTCTCTTTGAATCGTCAACAACAAAAGAATTTCCACAACAATTACGCAGCAGTAGCAGAAAAAACAAACTCCTAGCCTTGTCAGAAATACCACACATGCAATAACACATGCAGCTGCAGCCAGGAACATCACAAACAAACACAGTGAAGTGGGGGGCACACGTAACAATATTACCTGTTCCCTCAGCATCAGGCACATCAGGCAAGGGTCCTCACTTCACAGCACATATTTCCACGTTTTCCATGTGTTCTTCTCCCTTCTGTCTTCTATATGGTAGTGATGAATTAATCTTCTTTCAATATTCCTCCCCCCCCCCCCATTGATTAAATAAGTCGGCCCATCTTCCTATCAAATACCTCCCCGCTTCGCTATCTGTGTCTGTCTACCTCCTGTCACCTGCACCTGAGGAAGCGGGTACAGCTACCTCCCTCCCTGTGTCACCTGCAGCGAAGAGGAGCTGAGTCGGGACATTCGATTTCAGGGACACCAATTCCCCTGCTTGCAGGCAGTATATGGGCAGCCCAGGGTTCTCGCAGATGAACGGGACAGGAGGACAGCGTGACACCAGCAGGACACGGAGATCTGAGCTGCGGATAGCAGCCCGCCCGCTTTTACACCATTCCCCTCAGCAGCCAGCCGCTTTGCAGCATACACCAATCCCCCGCTTGCAGGCAGTATCTGGGCAGCCTAGGGTCCTTGCAGACGAACAGTACCGGGGGACAGCGTAACAGGACGGAGATCTGAGTGGGACACGGGGACCTGAAACCAAATAGGTGAGCGTCAGGACTTGGCCGGCCACATTCAGCCAGAACGCGTTCTGGCCAGCCAAAGTCAGAAAATCAGCAGCATTTCTTATATTGGCCGCATCAGGCGGCCACTTCGCATTCTGACCGGCCAGAACCCGAAGTGGCCAGACATCGGGTTCTGGCCATAACATATATATCACTTAGGTATCTTAAGTAATGAAAAGTTATTGCAGTATCAATAGCGACAAAGCTAAAGTGTCAAAATTTTCAGGTTAAATTGAAGGTTAAAAACCATGGAACGCGGACCAGTTAAAATGGTATTTTTTTAAGTCTGTATAAATTGCTCACTATGAAAGAGTAGTTCTAGTTCAGCATTGCCCTGCTTGTTTTTTCGCCCGCAGCTTCTATTTTTCTATTGTGTAGGCTTTCTGCATTCTATTTCTCTCCCATGCAACCTTATTGGATGGGAGCTCTGATCAGCCCATCGTAGAGGGAAACAGCTCTGACATAAAACCCAGATACCTGAGAGGGGTTAGACCACAGATGGATGCCCTACACTATGTAAATTAGCAACTTCAGTCAGTAAAAGATGCAGGGCAGTACTGAAGCCAGGGCCGGATTATGAATAAGGCACTGTAGGCTAGTGCCTACAAGCGCCTCATTTGGTAGAGGGGACTCTCCTTCTTCCCCAAATGTCTTCCTCTCTATGCAGAGCTGGAGCGCATGTCACTCACTAAGCACTGCTTCTGGCTCTCAGTGCAATGCTAAATCTACAGTCCAGCAGTCTAGGTGGCAGCAGCACAGTCAGTGTCCCCGGTGGGCGGCTATTGCCAAGAATCATGATACAGTGCAGAAATGTAGGCAGCTTTGCCCCCACCCTGGGCTGCATCACCACCGCATTAATCACCCACTTTCAGAAGATTAGTTATAGGATCACCAGCCACACGCAAAGTCCTGCTTCCTCTCTGAGTACATCGGTGTCTCGTGTCCCGGCAGCACGCAACGAGTCACATGAGGCACCGCTGTAGCCATGGATACGGGTTGCTGGATGGGCAGATGGATATCCCATCACTAAAATGCTGAGAGCAGGTGAGTGAAGCGGCACCATGCATCTAGGGAAGGGGAGACAGGGATTGCAAGGGGGGGACATTTGGGGAGGGGAGCAACCTCTTGCCGATCTTTAATTGTTGCCGGCCAGAAGCAGGTGTTTCACATTTCTTCATGGGAGAACCACCACTGTGTAGGAATTCCTACCCCTGGCAGTCTAGTGGTCCCAGGGCTCCGCTCCTCTACCTCTCACCCCTCTTGCTTCATTGCCACATCTCTGTACCTGGATTAATGGGTCTGCTGTACCAAGTACCAAGCAAGGACAAAACATTTTAAAGTGGTGTACACCCTGGTTCTGTATGCTTAAAGCCTACTGGATCATATATAAGTCTCTGTATGTTACATACACTTTTGTTCCAGTTCTGTATAATGCCTGAAAAAGAAACTTAACGTTTTTAAAAGCCTACAACAGACTATGTACAGTTAGTCATTAAAGGTATTACCCGAATCAAGGTTTGCTGGATTGATGCTTCAAATGCTTATACATTGTTCCTTATACCTAATAGTACTGCACCATTGGGCTACCGGTCTCTTCCTTTCTTCTTTAGGCGTTCCCGAGTACCCACCACAAAGATCAACAATACTGTGTTTGTGAAGGCTTCATTGGACTAATTCTGTTTCCAACCACATTCCAAAAACATAATGGCAGCTTCCTTTTATGACATAGATGGCAGATTATAAATGGAATTCACATTCACAACCAGAGAACTCACTGAGACCACCTTTTCCCTGAGCCTTCAGAACTAATAAAAAGTGCACCCCATGAACACAAAATAACCAGTGGATTAAATACTAATGACAACAATAGCAGTATATAAAATACACTTATGACTCTTTTTGTTTCAAGTTCAAAGCATTATCTGTGAATGTTTATCTAGTAAGGGAATAAGGAATCCTCCTAGTCCTGCTTAACTGAGGAGTCACAGCAGTGAGCAGAACAATCAGAGGAATTCCAAATATGTTTATTTTGACTCACTTTCTGTGTCGGAAGGATAAGTCCTGGGTGAGGTTTCCTTAAACTATAAATATAAATATTTTCATCTTATGGTGAATATTTTCTACTTATCAGTCTGGTAAGGAAATGCAAACTTAATTGCACTAGGTTTTAACAGAAATTTGCCTTTTTAAAAAAGAAGGTATTTGCGATTATTCAGGTTGGAGTGACCATATGAGTTCTCCCACAATGCATCACTGCTGAATATGCAAACCGTCCCTTTGTTGCCCCTAAAGGCAAAGCACACCTCCAGAACTGCTGGAATTCAATGATGTGTAAGCTTGTTAATTGTACAGAGCCGCAATAATCCAACATGCATACAGAATGTTTGAGACTGGTTGGTCCTCATCAGTGCATGGCATGGATTAATGTGGCTCTATGGGGTAGGACTTAAAACAGCCAGAGTTACAGACTGCCCAGCAAGCTCATGGTGAACCAAAACTTCTAGGAGTAATTAAGGGGCTAAAACGCACCAAAAAGCCCTCTTACTGAAACGCTATGTAAAACTGAAATTTGCATTCTTAAAACAGAAGGTAATTACAATTATTCAGGAGTTCTTGTTCTTGCCTGTGCAGTACTATTCTCCGCTGGAGAGAAACGGAGGGAGTGTACTGCACATGCTCAGACTAACCGCATGGACGAAGTTACGGGACCCGGTACTGGAGCTGTAGAAGACTGAGGACTAGAGTTGGGCCGAACCTCCGATTTTCGGTTCGCGAACCGGGTTCGCGAACTTTCACGAAAGGTTCGGTTCGCGTTAAAGTTCGCGAACCGCAATAGACTTCAATGGGGATGCGAACTTTGAAAAAAAAAAAATAATTATGCTGGCCACAAAAGTGATGGAAAAGATGTTTCAAGGGGTCTAACACCTGGAGGGGGGGATGGCGGAGTGGGATACATGCCAAAATTCCCCGGGAAAAATCTGGATTTGACGCAAAGCAGCGTTTTAAGGGCAGAAATCACATTGAATGCTAAATGACAGGCCTAAAGTGCTTTCAAACATCTTGCATGTGTATACATCAATCAGGTAGTGTAATTAAGGTACTGCTTCACACTGACACACCAAACTCATCGTGTAACGCACCGCAAACAGCTGTTTGTGTAGTGACGGCCGTGCTTTACTGGTGCGCACCATGGCGAGAGTGCAGGTTTTGGTGGCTTTACAGCCCATATGGTCACCTGGCTGATGTAGCTGAATGACAGAACAGTGACTGTCCAGCTGATCAAATTTGGTCTGACCACAATGAGGCAACGACCTTATTATCGTGGGTGTGCCCCCCGAGACACTCATCTAGGCGCCGGTCATTGCTCCATTGTGATACGCAAGCCCCTTCACCACGGCAAGGTAATGATCACGAAGGGGAATGGGCGCATGTACATGCCTTTTCTTTTGTTGCAGCTGCCCGCAGTGCAGCCAGAAAAATTAGGCAGTCATGTACACGCACCCGAAAAATTATTACAGCGGCCACTGCTAGCAGCGGCCTAAAAAATTCAGCAATCCGCCTGGAGTCCCGGACCCTGTTGGTGGTGGCGGAGAAGGTAGTCAAGCGGCCTGCAGGCAGACATGCTGTGTGGAGGGACTGGGAGCGACTTAGTCTTCTTGGGGCAGGCCAGGCAGCCAGTCACACGGCGTGCAGGCAGAGATGCTGTATGTGCGGGGACTGACTTAGTCTTGGGGCGGGCAGCAGCCCTCCGGGATCCATGCCTCATTCATTTTGATAAAGGTGAGGTACTTAACACTTTTGTGACTTAGGTGACTTCTCTTCTCTGTGACAATGCCTCCAGCTGCGCTGAAGGTCCTTTCTGAGAGGACGCTTGCGGCAGGGCAGGAGAGAAGTTGGATGGCAAATTGGGACAGCTCTGGCCACAGGTCAAGCCTGCGCACCCAGTAGTTCAAGGGTTCCTCATCGCTGTTCACAGCAGTGTCTACATCCACACTTAAGGCCAGGTAGTCGGCTACCTGCCGTTCCAGGCGTTGGTGGAGGGTGGATCCGGAAGGGCTACGGCGAGGCGTTGGACTAAAGAACGTCCGCATGTCCGACATCACCATGAGATCGCTGGAGCGTCCTGTCTTTGACTGCGTGGACACGGGAGGAGGATTAGTGGCAGTGGTACCTTGCTGGCGTTGTGCCGTCACATCACCCTTAAAGGCATTGTAAAGCATAGTTGACAGCTGGTTCTGCATGTGCTGCATCCTTTCCACCTTCCGGTGAGTTGGTAACAGGTCCGCCACTTTGTGCCTGTACCGAGGGTCTAGTAGTGTGGCCACCCAGTACAGCTCATTCCCCTTGAGGTTTTTTATACGGGGGTCCCTCAACAGGCAGGACAGCATAAAAGACGACATCTGCACAAAGTCGGATCCAGTACCCTCCATCTCCTCTTGCTCTTCCTCAGTGACGTCAGGTAAGTCAACCTCCTCCCCCCAGCCGCGAACAATACCACGGGAAGGTTGAGCAGCACAAGCCCCTTGCGATGCCTGCTGAGGTTGTTCTCCTGCCGCTGTCCCCTCCTCCTCCTCCTCCTCCTCCCCCAAAGAAACACCTTGCTCATCATCCTCTGAGTCTGATTCGTCTTCTGCACACAACTTCTCTTCTTCCTCCTCCTCCCCCTCTGTGCTGCCGCAGGTGTTGAGGAAACAGCTGGGTCTGATGAAAATTGGTCCCATGCCTGTTCCTGCCGTAACGGTTCCTGGTCACGCTCATTCACAGCTTCATCCACCACTCTACGCACAGCACGCTCCAAGAAGTAAGCGTAGGGAATTAAGTCGCTGATGGTGCCCTCACTGCGGCTCACCAGGTTGGTCACCTCCTCAAACGGGCGCATGAGCCTGCATGCATTCTCCATCAGTGTCCAGTTGTCAGTCCAGAACATCCTCATCTTCCCAGACTGTTTCATTCTACTGTAGTTGTAGAGGTAGTGGGTCACGGCTTTCTTCTGTTCTAGCAGGCGGGAGAACATGAGCAGGGTCGAGTTCCAGCGAGTCGGGCTATCGCAAATGAGGCGTCTCACCGGCATGTTGTTTTTGCGCTGAATTTCCGCAAAGCGTGCCATGGCTGTGTAAGACCGCCTCAAATGCCCACAGAACTTCCTGGCCTGCTTCAGGACATTCGCTAAGCCAGGGTACTTTGCCACAAATCTTTGAACCACTAGATTCATGACATGTGCCATGCAGGGTATGTGTGTCAGCTTCCCCATATGCAAAGCGGCAAGCAGATTGCTGCCGTTGTCGCACACCACGTTGCCTATCTCCAGGTGGTGCGGGGTCAGCCACTCATCCACCTGTTTCTTAAGAGCAGCCAGGAGAGCTGCTCCAGTGTGACTCTCCGCTTTGAGACAAGCCATGTCTAAGATGGCGTGACACCGTCGTACCTGACATGCAGCATAGGCCCTGCGGAGCTGGGGCTGTGTAGCTGGAGAGGAGAACTGCCACTCAGCCAAGGAGGAGGAGGACAGCGAAGAGCATGTAGCAGGAGGAGAGGAGGTGGCAGGAGGCCTGCCTGCAAGCCGTGGAGGTGTCACAATTTGGTCCGCTGCGCCCTGCTTGCCATCGTTCACCACCAGGTTCACCCAATGGGCTGTGTAGGTAATGTAGCGGCCCTGCCCGTGCTTGGCAGACCAGGCATCCGTGGTCAGGTGTACCCTTGACCCAACGCTCTTCGCAAGAGATGACACCACTTGCCTCTCAACTTCACGGTGCAGTTGGGGTATGGCCTTTCTCGAAAAATAAGTGCGGCCTGGCATCTTCCACTGCGGTGTTCCGATGGCCACAAATTTACGGAAGGCCTCAGAGTCCACCAGCCGGTATGGTAACAGCTGCCGAGCTAACAGTTCCGCCACGCCAGCTGTCAGACGCCGGGCAAGGGGGTGACTGGCCGAAATTGGCTTCTTCCGCTCAAACATTTCCTTCACGGACACCTGACTGCTGCTGTGGGCAGAGGAGCAGGAACCGCTCAAGGGCAGAGGCGGAGTGGAGGAGGGTGCCTGTGAAGGTGGAAGGGAGAAAGCGGCAGAAGCAAATAATGCACCTGATGGAGGAGGAAGAGGAGAAGGAGGGTGGCTTTGCTTTTGTGTGCTGCTGCTGCTTTTGCTCAGGTGGCCATCCCATTGCTGTTTGTGCCTTTTCTCCAGGTGCCTTCGTAAGGCACTTGTCCCTACGTGAGTGTTGGCCTTTCCACGGCTCAATTTTTGTTGGCAGAGCGAACAGATGGCTTTGGTCCGATCTGAGGCACACACATTAAAAAATTTCCACACCGCTGAGCCACCCTGGGATGTGGGCACTATGGGGACCTCAGCAGCTGATGCTGAAGGGCAAGTTGGCTGGCTGTACATAGGTGGCAATACATGGTGCCGGACACTGCCACCAGCTGCTTCTGACGAAGAGCTGCCCCAGCTTCTTTCAGCAACTTCTCTCCTCCTCCTACTCTCTGACTCCCCCTCTGAACTGTCCCCCTCTTCATCTCCTCTATTGGGTACATACAGAGGATCCCTATCATCGTCATCATCGTAATCATCCTGCCCAGCTTCGCTTGCCTCAGACAAATCCAAACATGCACCAACATCAGTAGGTCCTTCATCCTCCTTACACGTTACATCCATAATGTTGCCGCGTAACTCAGACATATGAGCTGGTGAAAATTCATCTGGCTGTAACAACAATGGCTGTGCATCAGTGATTTCACCACTAAATAATTCTTGCGAAGTGTCAAATGCAGCGGAAGTGGTGCTAGTAGTAGCACTGGTGGCTGAGCAAGATGAGGTGTTCTGTGTCGCTAAATACTCAACCACGTCCTGACAATCTTGGGAGGTGATGGGACGTGCCTTCTTCCGAGCACTGTACTGTGGGCCAGGTCCACACGAAATTACATTTACACGACCTCGCGCAGACCTGCCGGGTGGCCTTCCTCTGGCTCTGCCACTACCTCTTCCTCTACCTGTTTTGTCCATATCGGGTATGCACGGAGTGGTATATCACACTGCGTGCACTCACGTAGGTAGGTGGGTTCACTTAACTGCACAGGTATGCGCACTGATGCGGTGGGTTCACTGAACAGAACAGGTATGCAGTGGCGGGTTCACTAAACAGAACAGGTATGCAGTGGCGGGTCCACTGAACAGAACAGGTATGCAGTGGCGGGTTCACTAAACAGAACAGGTATACAGTGGCGGTTCACTAAACAGAACAGGTATGCAGTGGCGGGTCCACTGAACAGAACAGGTATGCAGTGGCGGGTTCACTTAACTGCACAGGTATGCGCACTGATGCGGTGGGTTCACTGAACAGAACAGGTATGCAGTGGCGGGTTCACTAAACAGAACAGGTATGCAGTGGCGGGTCCACTGAACAGAACAGGTATGCAGTGGCGGGTTCACTTAACTGCACAGGTATGCGCACTGATGCGGTGGGTTCACTGAACAGAACAGGTATGCAGTGGCGGGTTCACTAAACAGAACAGGTATGCAGTGGCGGGTCCACTGAACAGAACAGGTATGCAGTGGCGGGTTCACTAAACAGAACAGGTATACAGTGGCGGTTCACTAAACAGAACAGGTATGCAGTGGCGGGTCCACTGAACAGAACAGGTATGCAGTGGCGGGTTCACTTAACTGCACAGGTATGCGCACTGATGCGGTGGGTCCACTGAACAGAACAGGTATGCAGTGGCGGGTTCACTAAACAGAACAGGTATACAGTGGCGGTTCACTAAACAGAACAGGTATGCAGTGGCGGGTCCACTGAACAGAACAGGTATGCAGTGGCGGGTTCACTAAACAGAACAGGTATACAGTGGCGGTTCACTAAACAGAACAGGTATGCAGTGGCGGGTCCACTGAACAGAACAGGTATGCAGTGGCGGGTTCACTTAACTGCACAGGTATGCGCACTGATGCGGTGGGTTCACTGAACAGAATAGGTATGCAGTGGCGGGTTCACTAAACAGAACAGGTATGCAGTGGCGGGTCCACTGAACAGAACAGGTATGCAGTGGCGGATTCACTTAACTGCACAGGTATGCGCACTGATGCGGTGGGTCCACTGAACAGAACAGGTATGCAGTGGCGGGTTCACTAAACAGAACAGGTATACAGTGGCGGTTCACTAAACAGAACAAGTATGCAGTGGCGGGTCCACTGAACAGAACAGGTATGCAGTGGCGGGTTCACTAAACAGAACAGGTATACAGTGGCGGTTCACTAAACAGAACAAGTATGCAGTGGCGGGTCCACTGAACAGAACAGGTATGCAGTGGCGGGTTCACTAAACAGAACAGGTATACAGTGGCGGTTCACTAAACAGAACAGGTATGCAGTGGCGGGTCCACTGAACAGAACAGGTATGCAGTGGCGGGTTCACTAAACAGAACAGGTATACAATGGCGGTTCACTAAACAGAACAGGTATGCAGTGGCGGGTCCACTGAACAGAACAGGTATGCAGTGGCGGGTTCACTTAACTGCACAGGTATGCGCACTGATGCGGTGGGTCCACTGAACAGAACAGGTATGCAGTGGCGGGTTCACTAAACAGAACAGGTATACAGTGGCGGTTCACTAAACAGAACAGGTATGCAGTGGCGGGTCCACTGAACAGAACAGGTATGCAGTGGCGGGTTCACTAAACAGAACAGGTATACAGTGGTGGTTCACTAAACAGAACAGGTATGCAGTGGCGGGTCCACTGAACAGAACAGGTATGCAGTGGCGGGTTCACTTAACTGCACAGGTATGCGCACTGATGCGGTGGGTTCACTGAACAGAACAGGTATGCAGTGGCGGGTTCACTAAACAGAACAGGTATACAGTGGCGGTTCACTAAACAGAACAGGTATGCAGTGGCGGGTCCACTGAACAGAACAGGTATGCAGTGGCGGGTTCACTTAACTGCACAGGTATGCGCACTGATGCGGTGGGTTCACTGAACAGAACAGGTATGCAGTGGCGGGTCCACTGAACAGAACAGGTATGCAGTGGCGGGTTCACTAAACAGAACAGGTATACAGTGGCGGTTCACTGAACAGAACAGGTATGCAGTGGCGGGTTCACTTAACTGCACAGGTATGCGCACTGATGCGGTGGGTTCACTGAACAGAACAGGTATGCAGTGGCGGGTTCACTAAACAGAACAGGTATGCAGTGGCGGGTCCACTGAACAGAACAGGTATGCAGTGGCGGGTTCACTTAACTGCACAGGTATGCGCACTGATGCGGTGGGTCCACTGAACAGAACAGGTATGCAGTGGCGGGTTCACTAAACAGAACAGGTATACAGTGGCGGTTCACTAAACAGAACAGGTATGCAGTGGCGGGTCCACTGAACAGAACAGGTATGCAGTGGTGGGTTCACAGCACAGGTATGCAGTGGTGGGTTCACAGCACAGGTATGCAGTGGTGGGTTCACAGCACAGGTATGCAGTGGTGGGTTCAATGAACAGGTATACAGTGGCGGGTCCACTGAACAGAACAGGTATGCAGTGGTGGGTTCACAACACAGGTATGCAGTGGTGGGTTCACAGCACAGGTATGCAGTGGTGGGTTCACAGAACAGGTATGCAGCCAGACAGGAACAAGCTAAGCCTAACTAATCTTTCCGAGAGACAGTCTGCAGCAGCTCGCCCTACTCTGACTAATGCAGGCACACGAGTGGCCGTAATGGCCGCCGCTGCCTGCCTTATATAAGGGGGGGTGGGGCTCCAGGGGCTAGTGTAGCCTAATTGGCTACACTGGGCCTGCTGACTGTGATGTAGAGGGTCAAAGTTGACCCTCCATGTGCATTATGGGGCGAACCGAACTTCCGCAAAGGTTCGCCTGCGGGACGCGAACGCGAACCACTGAAGTTCGCATGGAACCGTTCGCAGGCGAACCGTTCGGCCCAACTCTACTGAGGACGGTGGCGTGGGCGTGATCCGTGCAGATGGGGCTGGAGGAAGTCCCAGATACGTATAAATCTTTTATTAAAATTCGTCTCTGGTACACTTTAAGGAGACTTGCTGCATTTCAGAACTATAGAAAGTGATCACTGATGAAAAGTACATAGTAGTGAGAAAATTCCATAGATGCAGTGATAATGGCTGTTAAAAGCTTTGAAAAATTAACAAATATCAGACCAAGGACAAAAAGGGAAGCTTGAGAATAAAACAGCATAATGACAAACATGACTTTTACAAAACAGGCACATTTTTATATTTTATCAGTAACCAGTATTTCTGCAAATGCTGATTATTATGACATGCAGTCAGCAGGTGTACGTTAAAGTGTAACTCCAGGCAGTAAGTACGTACTGTAGGAGAACATTATACCTCTCCCCTAATAGTCTCCATTCCATGATTTCTGCAGCTTGCAGGTCTTTTCCTTGGTGCCAGTTCTGAAGAAACTTTGTTTTCCTCTGCATCAGCTTGCTTCTAGTAATACATACAATGGGAAAGTAATGGAAGCACCTTTAATGGAAACAGCAACTACCCTCCTAGCTTTCCCAACGTTTCATTACCCAAGGTGGCTACTGAATAGGCATTGGAAAGCTGGGACAAAAGGATTAGAAACCATTGGGTTGTTAACTAGAAGAATTTGTGTATCATCGGTAGCTGAGCGCTGTAAAAACAGCGCAGGAGATTTGGGCACGGCCAGTGCCACCATAGGCTGTAATAGGAATTACGGCTATAGCGGCACTCAGTGAGTAATTTGGGCACCAGCAACAAATTACTACAGAAACGCTGTAATTTGGCCGCCAGCAATAGCTGGAAACTGAATTACATTTTTCCCACACTATCCATGGCGGCCAGGAGGGGGAATACTAATTAACGCTGCCAGGACTTGTGCAGGAGCAGGGTTTAGCTGTTAATCGGCTTTACCCTGCACCCAAATCTCCTGGCGGCCATTCCATAGATACGCTTGGTAGCCTTAAAGCGTTATTTCAGCCTTTAACCCCTACACCACCGCCGCATCGTTTATTTATGCCCCCCTGCACACTTCTTTACAACCAGGGGCGTAAATACACGTACCCGCGTTGTTTACCTCGCCACTCACAATCACCCCACTGCCGCTGCTCATTTCCACCGCAGTTCCGCCGCTATGTTGATCAGGGACTGGGAACAGCTTGTTCCCGTTCCGATCGCTGTCCATGCGATGAATGAAAAGCCGGCATCACGCTGACGCCAGCATTTCATTCAGTAAACAGATGCACTAACTACTTCATAGTACTGTTTACCGTACTCTGAAGTTAAGTGCAGTGCCATCTTGTGGCCAAAAAGTAAAATGCACTCAAACACACCCACATACACTTTATATATAGTTATACATACATTTTATTACATTTTAACTCATTAAATACCTACCCTATAGTTACCCAAATAAAACACTTATAAAAAAAATTGACAATTTTAAAAATAATAATAATCATTAAAAAAAATTGTTAACTTATAGACTTTTTAATATGTTAATGTCAGGAAGGAATATTACTGTTAATTTTGCAAATAAAGGATTTTAATTAGATATATAATTAGAAATCACTAAACTGGAAAAATGCACCTTTATTTCCAGATAAAATATTGGCACCATACATTGACCTAGGGAAATATTTTACATGTTGCAATAACTGGGACAAATGGACAAATAAAATGTGTGAGTTTTAATTACGGCAGCATGTTTTATTTTAAAACTATAATGGCTGAAAACTGAGAAATAATGATTTTTTTTTCATTTTTTCTTATTATTCCCTTTAAAATGTATGTAACATAAAATAATTATTAGCAAAAAGTACCACCCTAAGAAAGCCTTATTGGTGGCAAAAAAAACCCAATATCTAGATCATTTCTATGTGATTAATAACGATAATGTTATTAGCAAATTAATGGAAGGAGCGTGATATGAAAATTGCTCTGGTTTTTAAGGGAAAAAAACTGTGCTTGGGAAGTGGTTAATATTTTAATGTGTAGAATAGTAAATTTGCAATAATCAGGAGTTCACAAGGTTAATTTGGGAACCAGTATTATCATTCAGCTATATACAGTACTATTTGGCTGTTATGCTTATTTTTCAAGCTTCTGAAATACATACCTGAAACAAGCTAGTCAAAGTGCCTGATCTGCATCTTAGGTCTAGGTCAAAGTATAAAAGGCAGAAGATCTGGTACTGGAGACTTTTATTCAGATTATACAAGCAGAAGAGGACATTCGAAGCCTAAGGATAGGGGAGGAAGAGCTTAAAATATGCACGTACGCAGACGATATAATTTTGACGTTAACAAATCCAGATATATCGATAGGGAAAACATTGAATCTCGCTAGTATGTTCGGGAAATACTCAAATTATAAAATAAATATAACTAAAACGTTGGCCCTTAACCTGGGCTGCAGCAAGGAGACGAAAGAGAAAATAAGAAGGAAGCATAAAATACAGTGGAACAACGATCATATCAAATATTTAGGGGTAAACATATGTAGTGACTCGCAGCGCCTTTTTGATAGCAACTTTGGTAAGGAATTGGAATTTTGCACTGGTATATTGAAACAGTGGGAACTACGGTGTTTTAACAGTCTGGGGAGAATAAATGTAATAAAAATGAACCTGTTGCCAAGATTACTTTTTTAAATGACAAAATATCCAAGTAGAAATACACCAAAATTGGTTCGTTGCACTGCATACAATTTTTTTCAACGTATATTTGGAGAAATAAAAAGGCGAGAATTGGATATAAAAAAATTACTAGGGATAAAAAACAGGGGGGACTGGCGGCACCTGACCTCTCAAGATACTACCAAGCTATTATGTTAGGAAGAATGTTAAAATGGAGGCTAGGCTCCCTTAACCAAATCTGGGTCAAGATGGATTATGAAACTGTGGACATGCAAGGGGCTCTGTCCTGGGACAAAAATAGAATTGAAAAGGCACTGAGGAAATCGGATCGCCCCTTTATTATCCCTACCTTAAAAGCTATTCTAGAATATATGAAAAAACAGGGTACAGGTACATCCCCGTTAATGTTAATTTTAAATAACTCAGATCTCACACCTGCAAAGGAACGAGGCTGGTTACAAAAGAACAAACTAGATGAGGACACAAGGGTAATTGATATGGTATAGGATAAAGTTCCTGGGACAGTTTTTGGGGGACTACAGATGCAAAACTATCTTGCGGGATTGAGAAAAAAGGAAGGATCAATAAGATGCACACTAAATAAATTAGAGGAATATTTTAAAAAGAAGGCTGCTCGGAGAATTTGCTGTCCTGGCTGTACGACCACCTGGGCATAATAGGGAATGATCAGATTACAAGCATATATAGAGAAAAGCGGGGAAAAGAATTTGGTGAGAAAATAGAAGAAACTATATGGGAGAATACTATAGCAAACATCTGGGTACCCGGGCCGGAAACACCAGTATTCAATGATTACAATTTAAGATAGCTTCTAAGTGGTATCACACCCCAGAAAAACTGTACCAGATGAATCTTAAAGACAACAAACAATGCTGGAGATGTGGGGCTGAGGTGAGGAACTTATTACATATGCTATTGCATTGCCCGACTATACAATCTTTTTGGACAGAAACTGAACAATTCATCCAAGATTACATAGCACCGGGTGTTTGTATAGATGCCGCGGCGGCGGTTTGCGGGTGCAGCCAAATAGGTGAAAACAAAAATACTGCACTTTTACTTTATATTCTCTCTTTGGTGGCAAATGTAATTATAGTGAGAGAATGGAAAACCTCAAACAAACCCTCTATAAAGGAGTGGTTAAGACAAACATCATACTTATTGCAGATGGAGATGGGTGAGGAGGGAACAGCAGAGGGCGGCCCGAAAAATAAGTTCCAGCTACCTGGGGAGATATGGGAATTAGCAAAAGAGAGATACAAAGGAAAATAAGTTTTGACTGAGAAGAGAAGTAATAACTGTAGAGGACAGGGGAAGCAGGGGGATGCATGAATGTAGCAGGACGCAAAGTTGGAGGATGGGGTGTAAACCGAACAAGGGGGGTTGATGAGTAGGTGGTAAGTTTTAGGAAAGGATGGATGTAAGGGAATGAATGGAGGGTATAGGTTGTAAGCTGAAGAGAGGAAGGACGCATGGGAATGAATGGAGGGTAAATGAGAGACAAGTAGGATGATTGAACTAGGCGTACATAATTGTATACTTAGATTTTGGTTCTTTTTCTGTTTTTTTTTTTTTATCTTTTGTTCCTTGTTGTATTGAGATTGAACTTTGATGTACTTCTTCTCTTTTTCTGACATGTCTATACTAAGCAATAAAAATCAATCAAACGGTGATGCAAAACGAACCCAACACAAGAGGGCTTCAATGAAGCTTGTTTGATGGCGTTGGGTACAATGTACAAAAAAAAAAAAAAAAAAAAGGCAGAAGATCAGGACATCCAGGCAGGTGGCATTATATAAAGGGAATAAATATGGCAATATTCCTCTCATGACAGGGTCATTTAAATGTCAGTAGAGGAAGTTGGTATTATGTGTCATAAAACAATTAACATTAGCAATTAACAGTTAGCTAGGGTTAGGTGTCCCAAAGAGGCCAGGAAAAAAGTAGGTGTCAGGAAGGGGTATCCCTTAACCACTTTCAGACAGCGGTGATTGAAATCTATGCCCTGTTTGGAGGCTGTTACTCCTGCCAGCCAGGGCGTAGATTTTTACTCATCGCCACCATGTGCTCTCGCTGCTCCCGCCGCAGCTCACTCGCCCTGCTGTTGGTATGACAACAGAGATCCGTGATCTGGTCAGGAGCTGATTTCATTGGCTCCTGACCCTGTCATCAATGTGAGCCCATCTTAATTGCTCACATTGATTACAGGATCAGCAGCCAATAAATATTGGCTCCTGACCGGCTCACAGAGCTCTGCAGTCATAGAGACGGCAGAGTGGGTGGGCTGAGGCGATGGGTGTGCAGTGTGAACGTCGGTAGCGGCGATTCAGTGGGGCAATTCGCTTGTATGCGCCAGTTTCTGGTACCAGCGTCTCTGGTCTTATGTTACACGATATCGCTGTCGTTAACGATTCCGCGCAAAAATCTTCTGCTGGGTATGAGCCTTTAGGCTAGGCTTAATTGTCCTTGGCAGAAATGTATCCCTGGAAGTAATGATGAATATATATATATTTTTCTGCTCAAGGTATATCTGTCTATTTATTTTGATAAACACGTCTGGAAATAATGATGACAAATCTTGTTATATATAGTCTTATCCCTTTACCATGATTCACTATGTCGCATGCCAGCATTACTCACTTTATATTTAACTACACCCTCTGTAAAGAAGGCAAAGTTTCATCAGATTGCATGAAACAGCACTTTAGTCATTCTGACTGTCGTACTGGTGCGTCAGCAAAACATGGAGAAAAAACTGAGCTGTGCAGATGCATTTTCAGCAGTACATTCCAATAAGTTTCTGCAGAGCTACCTTATATTTCCATATAAATATTACCTCTGCATAGCTATACATATCATATATTACTGATGATAAATTGGACAGTGGCATGTTCAGCAAACTGATATTTAATTTACTTGCAAAAAGCACCACCAATGTTTTTTTCCTGCTCGATAAAATTATAAATTATTACCCTATATATTATAAATAATATAAAATTATTCAGAGCGACTATTGTAGTTGTGTGATATCAGCTGACTGTAATGTATTGTTGGCAGAAAAGGTGCAGACACTTTGTACGAAGCAGCAGATTTATAGGGACTAATTGACACAGTGCATTGTTCCATTTAACAATATTTCTACATTCTACCATTTCTCTGGGTCACATCACGAGTTCAGACCATTTCCATTGTTCAGCTTTTTTTTGCCATCCTCATGACTATAGATTTTTTCTCTACAACATTTTGTAAACCTTGCATAAAATTCATTTTAATGCCAATGTGAAGAGACATTTTTTTCTGTATCGCCCGCAGAGGTTTACATAACCATTAAAGGACAACTGTAGCGAGAGGTATATGGAGGCTGCCATATTTATTTCCTTTTAAAAAATACCAGGTGCCTGGCAGCCCTGTTGATCTATTTGACTGCAGTAGTGTCTGAATCACACCAGAAACAAGCATGCAGTAATCTTGTCAGATCTCACAATAATGTCAGAAACACCCGAAATGCTGCATACTTGTTCAGGGTCTATGGCTAAAAGTATTAGAGGCAGAGGATCAGCAGGATAGCTAAGAAACTAGTATTTCTTAAAAGGAAATACATATGGCAGCCTCCACATAGCTCTTGCTACAGCTGTCCTTTAACTTGTTTATGCCCACTGTGCACAGCTCAAGTCTCGGTGGGCATACATAGTAATGGAGGAGATGAGGTGCGGGGTGACAGTGACAGAAGAGAAAGTGGTTATAGCACACCTGAAGTCTGACATATAGAGTCTGACATATTTATTTCCTTTTAAAAATGCATATTGCCTGGCTGGCCTACTGATTCTCTGTATTTAATACTTTAACCACAGCCTCTTAACAAGCATGCAGATCAGGTGATCTGACCCAAGTCTGACTCGATTGGATACATGCTTGTTTCAGTTGTGTGATTCAGACACCACTGCAAATAAACGGGAAAAGGTGGTGCAGGGCAGCCTACCTGTATAATATTATTTAGTATTTATAATGCCATTACAATAATAAAATAATAAATATATATTTGATCATTACCTGTAACGGTCAGCCAACCGTACGACACAGACGGCACCAACTTCTGCCCTGCCAAGCTGCGGAAGGGCAGTGAAACAAGCCGGGTCAATTACTGGAATCAGATGGCTACGGTACAAGGGACAAGACAGAGAGTGGTCTTTATACAAGCCGGGTCAAACACTGGTATCAGATGGCTGCGGTACAAGGGACAAGACAGAGAGTGGTCTTTATGCAAGCCGGGTCAAACACTGGTATCAGATGGCTGCGGTACAAGGGACAAGACAGAGAGTGGTCTTTATACAAGCCGGGTCAAACACTGGTATCAGATGGCTGCGGTACAAGGGACAAGACAGAGAGTGGTCTTTATACAAGCCGGGTCAAACACTGGTATCAGATCAGGACTGGTCACAGCTGAGTCACAGCAGCCAGAGCCAAGGCCGAACTAGCCAAGAGCCACACTGAGACTCAGGAACCAGACGCTAGCAGGGTACACGAGTAATTCTGGAGCAAGCTATCACTAACCTACAAGCGGCAAAATACACGCTATAACAGGCGTGCAGCCGCGTTCCGGAAATCCTTATAAGGCCTCCGCAAGCGTCATTTCCGCCGCGTCCGACGCGTACGTCCCGTCGCGTCATTTCCGGAACATCTGCCGCTTACTCCCATAGGTTGGACGCGTACGTCCTGTGCGTCCTCTGGAACGCACGCCTCTGCCTGCAGCCGCAGACTGAGACGGCGTGGAACGCAAGCCGGAAGAGCCCGGCTCGTCGCAGGCACGAAGGGCAGGTTGTATTGTTACACTACCCCCCCCCCTGAGGAGTGTCCTCCGGGCACTCTACCCCTGGTTTGTTGGGGAAATTGGCATGAAATTCCCGCACCAATTCTTGGGCATGCACCTGCCTCGCCGGAATCCAGCACCTCTCTTCCGGTCCATACCCCTTCCAGTCGATCAGGTATTGCAACGAATTTCTAACCCTTCTTGAGTCCAAAATTTTCTCTACCTCGTACTCTGTCTCCCCTAACACTGACACGGGAGGTGGCGGGGACGTGGTGGTCTGAGACCCTTTTGCTGGTTTCAGTAAGGACACGTGAAAGGAATTCCCGACTCTGAGGGAGTCGGGTAATTTAACCTTATAGGCCACTTCGTTCAATTTCCTGATGATAGGGAACGGCCCGATAAATCGTGGACCTAACTTGGGGGTGGGTTGCCGTAACGGGATGTTCTTGGTGGACACCCAAACTAGATCCCCCGGAGACAAGTCCGGTTCCCGTGACCGACGCTTGTCAAAGGCGCGTTTCTGTTTGTCTACAGCCTTGCCCAAGCTCACCCGAACCTGTTTCCATATTTCCGCCATATGGGTGACCCAATTCTCAACGGCGGGAAGATTCGAAGGAATCCCTGAAAGTGGAGAAAACTTGGGGCTCAGTCCGGTAACCACCTGAAATGGAGACAAGCCCGTTGAAGAACTCACTTGGTTGTTCAGGGCAAATTCTGCGAATGGGAGGTACGCCGCCCATTCCTCCTGGTTGCTGGCTACATAGCACCGCAAGTACTGTTCTACCGACTGATTTATTCTCTCGGTCTGGCCATTGGTTTCGGGGTGAAATCCTGATGAAAAGGACAAGGTAGCTCCCAGCCGGGAGCAAAAGGCTCGCCAGAACCGAGAGACAAATTGAACTCCCCTGTCGGAAACAATTCTTTCTGGCACTCCATGAAGCCTGAACACATGAGAAATAAAAAGCTCAGCCAATTCTTTTGCTGAAGGTAATTTAATCAAAGGAACAAGATGGGTCATCTTGCTAAAACGGTCTACAGTGACCCAAACAACGGTATACCCATTGGAGGCAGGAAGGTCCACAATAAAATCCATTGATATTTCAGACCAGGGTCGAGATGGAATAGGTAAAGGCCGTAACAACCCACTGGGCGCAGTCCGGGAGACTTTACTGCGGGCACAAATGGCACACTCCCTCACATACGCCTTACAATCCCGAGTCCATGATGGCCACCATACCCAACGTGACAGCAGCTCCCTGGTCTTGCTCATTCCCGGGTGACCTGCTGCTTTATCTTCATGGAACTGTTGTAGAACCTTGAGCCTCCACTGAGGTGGAACGTACATCCGCCCGGCAGGTTTTCCCAACGGAGCCTCACCTTGACAGGAAGAAAGAATGTTCATTAAGTCGGTGTCTGGCACTGAGGTAGACAAAGCAGCAACAACACATTGCGGGGACACTATCGGTTCGGGAACCCGGGTTTCGGCTGAACTGGGCCTAAACGCTCGTGACAAGGCGTCTGCCTTCACGTTCTTTGGGCCTGGCTTGTAAGTGATGGTGAAACAAAACCGGGAGAAAAACAGTGCCCACCTAGCCTGTCTGGGGGTCAACCTCTTGGCGGACTTGATGTACTCCAGATTCTTATGATCTGTGTACACGGTGACTGGGTGGGTAGCCCCCTCTAGCCATTGCCTCCACTCCTCGAATGCCCACTTAATTCCTAATAGCTCCCTGTTCCCGATATCGTAGTTCCGCTCCGCCGGGGAAAATCTCTTGGACAGATAGGCACAGGGATGTAATTTTTCAGGGCTCCCCGAGTACTGGGAGAGGACCGCTCCCACTCCAATCTCAGAGGCATCCACCTCCACTATGAAGGGACGAGTGACCTCTGGGTGCGTGAGAATGGGTGCGGAGCAAAAGGCTTCCTTAAGATTCTTGAAGGCCAACTGAGCTTGGGGTGACCACTGACTGGGATCGGCTCCCTTCTTAGTCAGATCTGTCAAAGGTGCCACCTTCAACGAGTAACCCTGAATAAACCTCCGATAGTAGTTGGCGAATCCCAAGAACCTCTGGAGGGCCTTGAGATTGCCGGGTTGTGGCCAGTTGAGGACTGCGGACACCTTTGCTGCATCCATGGTCAGCCCAGAATCTGATACCACGTACCCCAGAAATGGTACCTGGTTGGTCTCAAAAATACATTTCTCAAGCTTGGCATACAAGCGATTTTCCCTCAGTTTCTGCAGCACCCTGCGGACGTGGTGTCGATGCTCTGCGACGGTCGGGGAGTAGATGAGAATATCATCTAAATAGACGATGACGAACTTCCCAAGGAAGTCTCGAAAAATGTCGTTCACGAACTCCTGGAAGACTGCGGGGGCGTTACAGAGCCCGAACGGCATCACCAAATACTCATAATGCCCGTCGTGAGTATTAAACGCAGTCTTCCATTCGTCCCCCTGCCGCATACGAATGAGGTTGTACGCCCCTCTCAGATCTAATTTGGTGAACACCCGGGCCCCGGCCACCTGTCCAAAGAGATCCTCTATCAGCGGAAGTGGATAGCGGTTTTTTATGGTGATAGTGTTCAGCCCCCTATAATCGATACAGGGTCTGAGCCCGCCATCCTTCTTCTCTACGAAGAAGAACCCCGCCCCGGCCGGAGAACTAGAAGGCCGGATGAACCCCTTCTCCAGGTTCTCCTGGATATACTCCCGCATAGCTGAACGCTCAGGACCCGATAGACTGTACAAATGACCCCGAGGAGGCATAGTACCCGGCAAGAGATCAATTGGGCAGTCGTAGGGGCGGTGTGGTGGCAGCTTCTCCGCTGCCTGCGGTGAAAATACGTCGACAAATTCCCTATAGGGCCAGGGCACCTGCGACGAAGTCACCTGGGTGCTGAGGATAGGCAATGTCGAAAGGCAATTTTGGTGACAGAACCCCGACCAACTAACAAGTTGCCCTGTACGCCAATCCAACACCGGATTGTGTTGTCTAAGCCACGGCAACCCGAGTACTAATGGCGTGGATGGCATGTTCAACAGGAAGAAAGTTATCTTCTCTACATGCAGAGCCCCGATTTTTAGGTGCAACTCTGGGGTTCTCGCCACAGGTGTGGCTAACTCTAACGGTGAGTCATCAATGGCAGTGACCCGCAAGGGACTTTGGAGAGGTAGCGAGGGAATATTTAACTGTGTGGCTACAGATATATCAAGGAAATTCCCTGCGGCCCCGCTGTCAATGAAAGCCTGCCCGGTTAACCCTCTTTCCTTCCAGTCTAGACTAAAAGGTACAAGAAAACGCTGCTCTTTAAGAGGAATTACCTGCCCGCCCGGATGAACTTCCTCCAACTCATCTAGGCGCTGGCGTTTCCCGACTTCTTCTCGGGGCAGGTGCGAACCATGTGACCGGCGCCCCCACAGTAAAGGCATAGTCCTTGGGATCGTCTGCGTGTCTTCTCTGCAGTTGACAGCTTAGATGCTCCGATCTGCATGGGTTCCTCGGTGGGCATAGGTGGGCTGAGCAAGCCCGCCACCATGGGTGCAACACTTCCCGTGCCTGACCGCTCTGAGCGTCTCTGCCGTATCCGGCGATCTACCCTGATGGCGAGGGTGATTGCTTCATCAAGCGTCTCGGCCGGAGGGTAGTTGATCAGGTGATCTTTAACTGTCTCGGACAACCCGAAGTTGAAGTGATCCACCAGTGCAGGATCGTTCCATCTAGAGGCAACCGACCACCTCCTGAACTCAGAGGCGTGCACTTCCGCCGTGTTTTTCCCTTGTTTTAGGGCCCTGATCTTGTGGGAAGCGGTGGTGGTAATATCCGGGTCTGAGTACAGCACACCCATGGCCTGGAAGAATTCCTCCACTGAGGCGAGAGCAGGATGCCCCTGAGGAAGGCTATAGGCCCATGCCTGTGGATCCCCCTGTAGCAGCGAGATCACCAGGGCTACCCTCTGTGCTTCTGTCCCCGTGGCTTGCGGTCTTACAAAGAAATACATCATGCACGAGTTCATAAAATTGCTAAATGTACCCCGGTCCCCTGAGAACTTCTCTGGGAGTGGAAGTTTAGGTTCTGCAACAGGTGCAATTGGTACAACAGGTAGGACAGGTGGTGGAGCCGGCGGGGCCACTGGGGGGGCAGCAACGTCCTCTGGCTCATCTCTCAGAGGGATGGCCGCGGCCGCGGCCTGTGCTAGCGGTGTAACCATGTCGGCGAGGCCCTGGACCACTGCAGACAGCTGGTCTATCTGCCTTTGCAAATCCTCCATGGAGGTGTATATAATATCCCCTGAGGGGTTTTGGCCTGTTATAATGTAACGGTCAGCCAACCGTACGACACAGACGGCACCAACTTCTGCCCTGCCAAGCTGCGGAAGGGCAGTGAAACAAGCCGGGTCAATTACTGGAATCAGATGGCTACGGTACAAGGGACAAGACAGAGAGTGGTCTTTATGCAAGCCGGGTCAAACACTGGTATCAGATGGCTGCGGTACAAGGGACAAGACAGAGAGTGGTCTTTATACAAGCCGGGTCAAACACTGGTATCAGATGGCTGCGGTACAAGGGACAAGACAGAGAGTGGTCTTTATACAAGCCGGGTCAAACACTGGTATCAGATCAGGACTGGTCACAGCTGAGTCACAGCAGCCAGAGCCAAGGCCGAACTAGCCAAGAGCCACACTGAGACTCAGGAACCAGACGCTAGCAGGGTACACGAGTAATTCTGGAGCAAGCTATCACCTACAAGCGGCAAAATACACGCTATAACAGGCGTGCAGCCGCGTTCCGGAAATCCTTATAAGGCCTCCGCAAGCGTCATTTCCGCCGCGTCCGCCGCGTACGTCCCGTCGCGTCATTTCCGGAACATCTGCCGCTTACTCCCATAGGTTGGACGCGTACGTCCTGTGCGTCCTCTGGAACGCACGCCTCTGCCTGCAGCCGCAGACTGAGACGGCGTGGAACGCAAGCCGGAAGAGCCCGGCTCGTCGCAGGCACGAAGGGCAGGTTGTATTGTTACATTACCACTACAAAACTAATAAAGCACTAATGCAATAACTGGAGGGGGGACCCTTGTCGGCCTCTAAGGTCCAGGGACCATGTTGCTGTTGAAGCCTCTGCATTCCCTATTGCTACACCACTGTATGCAGCAAATCAAATGCAGTGAATCTTAATAACACCATATACATATTTTAGTGAGTACTCTTGGAAAGGGTAAATTTGTTGGTGGAAAAATTCTAGCGTAAGGGCTAGTTCACAGTGCTCAGTTGCATTGCAGAATAATTCTGCATGATAAATCACTGCCCATACAATTCAGAATACTGTTCACAGTACTGCGCTGTAATTGATAGCATTATTCTAACTCTCTGCCTGCAGGCTTTGTATTAACCACTTGAGGACCGTGGGCTTTACCCCCCTTAAGGACCGGCCACTTTTTTTCCATTCAGACCACTGCAGCTTTCACGGTTTATTGCTCGCTCATACAACCTACCACCTAAATGAATTTTGGCTCCTTTTCTTGTCACTAATAAAGCTTTCTTTTGGTGCTATTTGATTGCTCCTGCGATTTTTACTTTTTATTATATTCATTAAAAAAGACATGAATTTTGGCAAAAAAATGATTTTTTTAACTTTCTGTGCTGACATTTTTCAAATAAAGTAAAATTTCTGTATACATGCAGCGCGAAAAATGTGGACAAACATGTTTTTGATTAAAAAAAACCCATTCAGTGTATATTTATTGGTTTGGGTAAAAGTTATAGCGTTTACAAACTATGGTGCAAAAAGTGAATTTTCCCATTTTCAAGCATCTATGACTTTTCTGACCACCTGACATGTTTCATGAGGGGCTAGAATTCCAGGATAGTATAAATACCCCCCAAATGACCCCATTTTGGAAAGAAGACATCCCAAAGTATTCACTGAGAGGCATAGTGAGTTCATAGAAGATATTAATTTTTGTCACAAGTAAGCGGAAAATGACACTTTGTGACAAAAAAAAAGTTTCCATTTCTTCTAACTTGCGACAAAAAAAAATGAAATCTGCCACGGACTCACCATGCCCCTCTCTGAATACCTTGAAGTGTCTACTTTCCAAAATGGGGTCATTTGTGGGGTGTGTTTACTGTCCTCGCATTTTGGGGGGGTGCTAATTTGTAAGCACCCATGTAAAGCCTAAAGGTGCTCATTGGACTTTGGGCCCCTTAGCGCAGTTAGGCTGCAAAAAAGTGCCACACATGTGGTATTGCCGTACTCAGGATAAGTAGTATAATGTGTTTTGGGGTGTATTTTTACACATACCCATGCTGGGTGGGAGAAATATCTCTGTAAATGACAATTTTTTAATTTTTTTTACACACAATTGTCCATTTACAGAGATCTTTCTCCCACTCAGCATGGGTATGTGTAAAAATACACCCCAAAACACATTATACTACTTCTCCTGAGTACGGCGATACCACATGAGTGGCACTTTTTTGCACCCTAACTGCGCTAAGGGGCCCAAAGTCCAATGAGTACCTTTAGGATTTCACAGGTCATTTTGAGAAATTTCGTTTCAAGACTACTCCTCACGGTTTAGGGCCCCTAAAATGCCAGGACAGTATAGGAACCCCACAAATGACCCCATTTTAGAAAGAAGACACCCCAAGGTATTCCGTTAGTAGTACGGTGAGTTCATAGAAGATTTTATTTTTTGTCACAAGTTAGCGGAAAATGACACTTTGTGAAAACAATAAAAATCAATTTCCGCTAACTTGTGACAAAAAATAAAATCTTCTATGAACTCACCGTACTACTAACAGAATACCTTGGGGTGTCTTCTTTCTAAAATTGAGTCATTTGTGGGGTTCCTATACTGTCCTGGCATTTTAGGGGCCCTAAACCGTGAGGAGTAGTCTTGAAACAAAATTTCTCAAAATGACCTGTGAAATCCTAAAGGTACTCATTGGACTTTGGGCCCCTTAGCGCAGTTAGGGTGCAAAAAAGTGCCACACATGTGGTATCGCCGTACTCGGGAGAAGTAGTACAATGTGTTTTGGGGTATATTTTTACACATACCCATGCTGGGTGGGAGAAATAACTCTGTAAATGGACAATTGTGTGTAAAAAAATCAAAAGATTGTCATTTACAGAGGTATTTCTCCCCCCCAGCATGGGTATGTGTAAAAATACACCCCAAAACACATTATACTACTTCTCCCGAGTACGGCGATACCACATGATTGGCACTTTTTTGCAGCCTAACTGCGCTAAGGGGCCCAAAGTCCAATGAGTACCTTTAGGATTTTACAGGTCATTTTTGTTTCAAGACTACTCCTCACGGTTTAGGGCCCCTAAAATGCCAGGGCAGTATAGGAACCCCACTAATGACCCCATTTTAGAAAGAAGACACCCCAAGGTATTCCGTTAGGAGTATGGTGAGTTCATAGAAGTTTTTATTTTTTTGTCACAAGCAGTGGCGTAGCTACAAACCTCTGGGCCCCGATGCGGAATCTGGATGTGGGCCCCCCCCCCACGGCAACATCAGCCCCCCTCCCCCGGCAACACCAGACGCACACACATATCCGAAACCCTATAGCCAGCTATAGGTCCCCCCAGTATAGGTAAGCCAGTATAGTTGCCCCCGGTATAGGTTAGCCAGGTAGGTGTCTCCAGCATAGGTAGCCAGTATAGTTGCCCCCAGTATAGGTTAGATAGGCAGGTGACCGCGGTATAAGTTAGATAAGTTAGACAGGTGCCCCCCAGTACAGATTAGCTAGGTGGGTGCCTCTAATATAGGTAGCCAGAATAGTTGCCCCCAGCATAGGTTAGATAGGTAGGTGCCCCCAGTATAGGTTAGTTAGGTAGGTGCCTCCAATATAGGTAGCCAGTATAGTTGCCACCTGTATAGGCTAGCTAGGTGCCCCGAATACAGGTTAGACAAGTAAGTGCCCCCAGGTTAGATAGGTAGGTGCCCCCCAGTATAGGTTAGATTAGGTAGCTGCCCCCCAGTATAGGTTAGATGAGGTAGGTGCCCCCCAGTATAGGTTAGGTTAGGTAGCTGCCCCCCAGGATAGGTTAGATTAGGTAGCTGCCCCCAGGATAGGTTAGAGTAGGTAGCTGCCCCCCAGGATAGGTTAGAGTAGGTAGCTGCCCCCCCAGGATAGGTTAGAGTAGGTAGCTGCCCCCCAGGATAGGTTAGAATAGTTAGCTGCCCCCCAGTATAGGTTAGAGTAGGTAGCTGCCCCCCAGGATAGGTTAGGTAGCTGCCCCCCAGGATAGGTTAGATTAGGTAGCTGCCCCCAGGATAGGTTAGAGTAGGTAGCTGCCCCCCAGGATAGGTTAGAGTAGGTAGCTGCCCCCCAGGATAGGTTAGAGTAGGTAGCTGCCCCCCAGGATAGGTTAGAGTAGGTAGCTGCCCCCCAGGATAGGTTATACTAGGTAGCTGCCCCCCAGGATAGGTTAGGTAGCTGCCCCCCAGGATAGGTTAGGTAGCTGCCCCCCAGGATAGGTTAGATTAGGTAGCTGCCCCCCAGGATAGGTTAGATTAGGTAGCTGCCCGCCAGGATAGGTTAGGTAGGTAGCTGCCCCCCCCCAGGATAGGTTAGGTGGGTAGCTGTCCCCCAGGATAGGTTAGGTGGGTAGCTGCCCACCAGGATATGTTAGGTGGGTAGCTGCCCCCCGCCAGGATAGATTAGGTAGGTAGCTGCCCCCCAGGATAGGTTAGATTAGGTAGCTGCCCCCCCAGGATAGGTTAGATTAGGTAGCTGCCCCTCAGGATAGGTTAGGTAGGTAGCTGCCCCCCCACCCAGGATAGGTTAGGTGGGTAGCTGCCCCCCAGGATAGGTTAGGTGGGTAGCTGCCCCCCAGGATAGGTTAGGTGGGTAGCTGCCCCCCCCAGGATAGATTAGGTAGGTAGCTGCCCCCCCCCAGGATAGATTAGGTAGGTAGCTGCCCCCCCAGGATAGGTTAGGTAGGTAGCTGCCCCCCCAGGATAGGTTAGGTGGGTAGCTGCCCCCCAGGATAGGTTAGGTGGGTAGCTGCCCCCCAGGATAGGTTAGGTGGGTAGCTGCCCCCCCCCCCAGGATAGATTAGGTAGGTAGCCGCCCCCCCCCCCCAGGATAGATTAGGTAGGTAGCTGCCCCCCCAGGATAGGTTAGGTAGGTAGCTGCCCCCCAGGATAGGTTAGGTAGCTGCCCCCCCAGGATAGGTTAGGTAGCTGCCCCCCCCAGGATAGGTTAGGTAGGTAGCTGCCCCCCCCAGGATAGGTTAGGTAGGTAACTGCCCCCCAGGATAGGTTAGGTAGGTAGCTGCCCCCCCAGGATAGGTTAGATTAGGTAGCTGCCCCCCCAGGATAGGTTAGGTAGGTAGCTGCCCCACAGCATAGGGTGGGTGGGTAGGTAGGTAGGTAGGTGCCCCCCCCCCCATAATGAAGGGGGGAGCCGCAGCTGCGGGGAGGGCAGCCCGACCTCTCCCTCCCTTCCTCTCCCCGGGCCCCCCCCCCCTTCAGATGCAGAGTACGCGGCGCACGGAAGCGCTGTAGGCAGAACTCACCTCCGTCCCTGCGCCACTGATCTCTCCTCCCGCTGTATAGATGTTGTTACACACTGCTTCCTGTTTAGCCGGAAGCAGTGTGTAACAGCATCTATACAGCGGGAGGAGATCAGCGGCGCTTGGAACGCAGGGACGGAGGTGAGTTCTGCCTACAGCGCTTCCGTGCGCCGCGTACTCTGCATCTGAAGGGGGGGGGGGCCCGGGGAGAGGAAGGGAGGGAGAGGTCGGGCTGCCCTCCCCGCGGCTCCGGCTCCCCCCTCGAAAACGGTCGGCACTACATGGGCCCCCCGGGCCCCTCCCCCGCCTCTTCAGGTGCCGGGCCCGGTCGCCAAGGCGACCGTTGCGACCACAGGCCCTACGCCCCTGGTCACAAGTTAGCGGAAATTGATTTTAATTGTTTTTTTTCACAAAGTGTCATTTTCCGCTAACTTGTGACAAAAAATAAAATCTTCTATGAACTCACCATACTCCTAACGGAATACCTTGAGTGTCTTCTTTCTAGAATGGGGTCATTTGTGGGGTTCCTATACTGCCCTGGCATTTTAGGGGCCCTAAACCGTGAGGAGTAGTCTTGAAACAAAAATGACCTGTGAAATCCTAAAGGTACTCATTGGACTTTGGGCCCCTTAGCGCAGTTAGGCTGCAAAAAAGTGCCAATCATGTGGTATCGCCGTACTCGGGAGAAGTAGTATAATGTGTTTTGGGGTGTATTTTTACACATACCCATGCTGGGTGGGAGAAATACCTCTGTAAATGACAATTGTTTGATTTTTTTTACACACAATTGTCCATTTACAGAGAGACTTCTCCCACCCAGCATGGGTATGTGTAAAAATATACCCCAAAACACATTATACTACTTCTCCTGAGTACGGCGATACCACATGTGTGACACTTTTTTGCAGCCTAGGTGCGCTAAGGGGCCCAACGTCCTAATCACAGGTCATTTTGAGGCATTTGTTTTCTAGACTACTCCTCACGGTTTAGGGCCCCTAAAATGCCAGGGCAGTATAGGAACCCCACAAGTGACCCCATTTTAGAAAGAAGACACCCCAAGGTATTCCGTTAGGTGTATGGCGAGTTCATAGAAGCTGTGGGCGATCTGGGGCAGGGGGGGGGAGAAATCAGTGTGCTTGGGTGCGACATAGGGTGGTTGCAGCCTGCCCTGGTGGTCCCTCGGACACTGAGACCACCAGGGCAGGAGGCAGCCTGTATAATACACTTTGTAAACATTACAAAGTGTATTATACACTTTGTATGCGGCGATCGTCGGGTTAACATCCCGCCGGCGCTTCCGTATGGCCGGCGGGATGTTGCGGCGGGTGTACGGAGTCAGGCGCCGGCGGAGGATCGCGTCACGGATGACGCGATCGCTCTCCGCCCATGCCCTTACAAGGACCGCCGCCTCTGTGGGTGAGCTGGTCCTTGCGGGCTCCACTTCCCGGCCGCCCCTGTGCGTTAGGCGGTCGGGAAGTGGTTAAAGTGAATGTCTCTTCTCCATTGCAGTTCACACTCATTTTAAGGCATGTGTTATACAATGGACCGCTGTGAATCCAGCCTAAGGCTAGGTGCACAGAGGAGAAGCTCTTTGTGTTGCTACATAACAGAGTTAAAACACCTTTGTGGTCCTTTTAGTAAGCAAAAATGCAGTGAGGTCAGAGAAGGTGGCAGTTGGGCCCCTTGACAATAACTATACCCCAGGCACCTGCCTTGGTTGCCTGGTGGATGATCCTGCTCTGATGCAATGTAACGGAGGCATAACAATCAAAATTCATCATGCATCATAGATATGCACTGTTTGTCTTGCACATTTCAAAGTATCAAGCTCCGCCTTTTTTAAAACAATTGTGCGCATGTGCAATGCCTATAGCGTAGTGCGACACAACTTTTCACACGTCAACCTTACCATAGACAAACATTGAGTGTGTCAACGCATGTATCTGCATAAACACAGAGCAGGATCTGCGTTATTTTACCACAGGCTTTTGCCGCGCATCACACCGCATGCATCACTTAATGCCGCATTAACTTTATATTGCTATGCTGTTCTCCATTGAAAACCTCCATTATTTTGTTTCTAGTGCTCAGGCAAATAATCTGAACAGTCACTAATAGGCCATTAGTGCCCAGGCCAGGCACCAGAAATGCATAAGCTGCTTGTATTTGGTGTCTGGATTGTATCAAGCTGTTTTTGAAATGATGGAATCTGGTGTACTTCTCAGTATACTACAGATTTCTTTAGCTGTAAGTGTGGAGAAGGCTGCTCTACATGTGCTCCACCGGGAGGCTCTTTTTCTGTGTCAAGGTGCTGAAGAACTCAGTGTTTGGCTACTTTTCTGAATTGCCCCCCAAATCACTTACTGTTCTTCCCCAGTGTCCTCATGGTTCTCTGATGGCATAGAATATTGGTAAAATTACCAATATTCTATGCCATCACCTGATATTAATGGTAGAATATAGGTGATGTTGCCAATATCCTGATATCGCCTGTCTCAAGTTTTTTCCACACTGACCTTCCCACAGGCGCGGAGCTAGGGGGGGTCGGGGTAGGACAAGTGCCCCGGGGCGCCTGGTCCCCAAGGGCGCCCTCCGCCTGGCTGAGCTGCAGGGTTTTTTTTTATTTGTTTTTTTTTTTTTGGGCGGGTGAGGGGAGCAGCGCAGAGAAGAGGGAGAGCTGTGCGGACGGTGGGGAAGGAGGGCCATATCCCCCCTCCTTCCCTCACCTTAGGTGCTCTCTCCCTCCCTCGCTGTCCCCTCCAATGTCCGGGTGGCTCTTGGCTGGCAGCGGCGGGCAGAACTCACCTCCGTCTCGCTCCGGCGCCGGGCGGAAGTTCGGGTGCGCAGCCGCTGCTCTGGTCTGGACCAGACCAGAGTAGTGGCAGATCCATCCGGCGCTGCGACGAGACGGAGGTAAGTTCCGCCCGCCGCTGCCAGCCACCCGGACATTGGAGGGGACAGCGAGGAAGGGAGAGCAGCTCTTCTCTGCGCTGCTCCCCTCCTGCTGGGGAGGGAGACACCTGACCTGGCTACCTACTCTGGGCACATATACCCCTGCCTACATATACTGGACATATATCCCTGGCTACCTACTCTGGGCACATATACCCCTGGCTACCTACTCTGGGCACATATACCCCTGGCTACCTACTCTGGGCACATATACCCCTGGCTACCTACTCTGGGAACATATACCCCTGGCTACCTACTCTGGGCACATATACCCCTGGCTACCTACTCTGGGCACATATACCCCTGGCTACCTACTCTGGGCACATATACCCCTGGCTACCTACTCTGGGCACATATACCCCTGGCTACCTACTCTGGGCACATATACCCCTGGCTACCTACTCTGGGCACATATACCCCTGGCTACCTACTCTGGGCACATATACCCCTGGCTACCTACTCTGGGCATATAAACCCCTGGCTACCTACTCTGGGCACATATACCCCTGGCTACCTACTCTGGGCACATATACCCCTGACTACATATACTGGGCATATACCCCTGGCTACCTACTCTGGGCACATATACCCCTGCCTACATATACTGGACATATATCCCTGGCTACCTACTCTGGGCACATATACCCCTGGCTACCTACTCTGGGCACATATACCCCTGGCTACCTACTCTGGGCACATATACCCCTGGCTACCTACTCTGGGAACATATACCCCTGGCTACCTACTCTGGGCACATATACCCCTGGCTACCTACTCTGGGCACATATACCCCTGGCTACCTACTCTGGGCACATATACCCCTGGCTACCTACTCTGGGCACATATACCCCTGGCTACCTACTCTGGGCATATATACCCCTGGCTACCTACTCTGGGCACATATACCCCTGGCTACCTACTCTGGGCACATATACCCCTGGCTACCTACTCTGGGCATATAAACCCCTGGCTACCTACTCTGGGCACATATACCCCTGGCTACCTACTCTGGGCACATATACCCCTGCCTACATATACTGGGCATATACCCCTGGCTACCTACTCTGGGCACATATACCCCTGGCTACCTACTCTGGGCACATATACCCCTGGCTACCTACTCTGGGCACATATACCCCTGGCTACCTACTCTTGGCACATATACCCCTGCCTACATATACTGGGCATATACCCCTGGCTACCTACTCTGGGCACATATACCCCTGGCTACCTACTCTGGGCACATATACCCCTGGCTACCTACTCTGGGCACATATACCCCTGGCTACCTACTCTGGGCACATATACCCCTGGCTACCTACTCTGGGCACATATACCCCTGGCTACCTACTCTGGGCACATATACCCCTGGCTACCTACTCTGGGCATATATACCCCTGGCTACCTACTCTGGGCACATATACCCCTGGCTACCTACTCTGGGCACATATACCCCTGGCTACCTACTCTGGGCATATATACCCCTGGCTACCTACTCTGGGCACATATACCCCTGGCTACCTACTCTGGGCACATATACCCCTGGCTACCTACTCTGGGCATATATACCCCTGGCTACCTACTCTGGGCACATATACCCCTGCCTACATATACTGGGCATATACCCCTGGCTACCTACTCTGGGCACATATACCCCTGGCTACCTACTCTGGGCACATATACCCCTGGCTACCTACTCTGGGCACATATACCCCTGGCTACCTACTCTGGGCACATATACCCCTGGCTCAGGCGCGGAGCTAGGGGGGGTCGGGGTAGGACAAGTGCCCTGGGGCGCCTGGTCCCCAAGGGCGCCCTCCGCCTGGCTGAGCTGCGGGGTTTTTTTTTATTTGTTTTTTTTTTTTGGCGGGTGAGGGGAGCAGCGCAGAGAAGAGGGAGAGCTGTGCGGACGGTGGGGAAGGAGGGCCATATCCCCCCTCCTTCCCTCACCTTAGGTGCTCTCTCCCTCCCTCGCTGTCCCCTCCAATGTCCGGGTGGCTCTTGGCTGGCAGCGGCGGGCGGAACTCACCTCCGTCTCGCTCCAGCGCCGGGCGGAAGTTCGGGTGCGCAGCCGCTGCTCTGGTCTGGACCAGACCAGAGTAGTGGCAGATCCATCCGGCACTGCGACGAGACGGAGGTAAGTTCCGCCCGCCGCTGCCAGCCACCCGGACATTGGAGGGGACAGCGAGGAAGGGAGAGCAGCTCTTCTCTGCGCTGCTCCCCTCCTGCTGGGGAGGGGGACACCTGACCTGGCTACCTACTCTGGGCACTTATACCCCTGCCTACATATACTGGACATATATCCCTGGCTACCTACTCTGGGCACATATACCCCTGGCTACCTACTCTGGGCACATATACCCCTGGCTACCTACTCTGGGCACATATACCCCTGGCTACCTACTCTGGGCACATATACCCCTGGCTACCTACTCTGGGCACATATACCCCTGGCTACCTACTCTGGGCACATATACCCCTGGCTACCTACTCTGGGCACATATACCCCTGGCTACCTACTCTGGGCACATATACCCCTGGCTACCTACTCTGGGCATATATACCCCTGGCTACCTACTCTGGGCACATATACCCCTGGCTACCTACTCTGGGCACATATACCCCTGGCTACCTACTCTTGGCACATATACCCCTGCCTACATATACTGGGCATATACCCCTGGCTACCTACTTTGGGCACATATACCCCTGGCTACCTACTCTGGGCACATATACCCCTGGCTACCTACTCTGGGCATATATACCCCTGGCTACCTACTCTGGGCACATATACCCCTGGCTACCTACTCTGAACACATATACCCCTGCCTACATATACTGGGCATATACCCCTGGCTACCTACTCTGGGCACATATACCCCTGCCTACATATACTGGGCACATATACCCCTAACTACATATACTGGGTACATATACCCCTGGCTACATATACTGGGCATATATACCCCTGGCTACATATACTGGGCATATATACCCCTGGCTACATATACTGGGCACATATACCTCTGGCTACATATACTGGGGACACATACCCCTGCCTACATATACTGGGCACATATACCCCTGGCTACCTGTTCTGTGGACATGTCTACCCCTGGCTACCTGTTCTGGGGACATCTATACTGCTGGCCACCTATTCTGGGGACACCTATAGACCTGGGGCTACCTATTTTTGGGGAAGCACTGCTGTCAGATTGAGTGCATTTTGGGGAACTGCTGCCAGGTGAGAGGTGTCTACCATATTAAGGGGGCATTCTGCCTATTTATGTGAAATGCTGTCTATTTATGTGCCTCATGACTGCTGAATTTGTCTTGTTGGGGGCCTCATGGTTACTGAATTTGTCTTGTTGGGGGCCTCATGATTTGTTGGGAGCCTCAAGATCGCTGAATTTGTCTTGTTAGGGGCCTCATGATTGCTGAATTTGTCTTGTTAGGGGCCTCATGATTGCTGAATTTGTCTTGTTGGGGGCCTCAGGATTGCTAAATTTGTCTTGTTGGGGGCCTCATGATTGCTGAGTTGGTCATGTTGGGGGCCTCATGTTTACTCATGATTGCGGAATTTGTCTTGATGGGGGGGGCTCATGATTGCTGAATTTGTCTTGGAACATGCTGGAAGGCACATACTGAGGGAGGGTGGGTGAGCGTGAGCCTGCTAACCTCCATGTACATTTGAAGGGGCGTGACCAAATGTGGAGCACCCATAACCACGCCCACATTTGGTCACGACCCTTCACCTTAGGGGGCGCATTAATAGTCTTTGTCCCCGGGCGCTGAAAACCCTAGCTACGCCTCTGCCCTGGCTACCTACTCTTAGCACATATACCCCTGCCTACATATACTGGGCATATACCCCTGGCTACCTACTCTGGGCACATATACCCCTGGCTACCTACTCAGGGCACATATACCCCTGCCTACATATACTGGGCATATACCCCTGGCTACCTACTCTGGGCACATATACCCCTGGCTACCTACTCAGGGCACATATACCCCTGGCTACCTACTCTGGGCACATATTCCCCTGGCTACCTACTCTGGGCACATACCCCTGGCTACCTACTCTGGGCATATATACCCCTGCCTACATATACTGGGCATATACCCCTGGCTACCTACTCTGGGCACATATACCCCTGCCTACATATACTGGGCACATATACCCCTAACTACATATACTGGGTACATATACCCCTGGCTACATATACTGGGCATATATACCCCTGGCTACATATACTGGGCATATATACCCCTGGCTACATATACTGGGCACATATACCTCTGGCTACATATACTGGGGACACATACCCCTGCCTACATATACTGGGCACATATACCCCTGGCTACCTGTTCTGTGGACATGTCTACCCCTGGCTACCTGTTCTGGGGACATCTATACTGCTGGCCACCTATTCTGGGGACACCTATAGACCTGGGGCTACCTATTTTTGGGGAAGCACTGCTGTCAGATTGAGTGTATTTTGGGGAACTGCTGCCAGGTGAGAGGTGTCTACCATATTAAGGGGGCATTCTGCCTATTTATGTGAAATGCTGTCTATTTATGTGCCTCATGACTGCTGAATTTGTCTTGTTGGGGGCCTCATGGTTACTGAATTTGTCTTGTTGGGGGCCTCATGATTTGTTGGGGGCCTCAAGATCGCTGAATTTGTCTTGTTAGGGGCCTCATGATTGCTGAATTTGTCTTGTTAGGGGCCTCATGATTGCTGAATTTGTCTTGTTGGGGGCCTCAGGATTGCTAAATTTGTCTTGTTGGGGGCCTCATGATTGCTGAGTTGGTCATGTTGGGGGCCTCATGTTTACTCATGATTGCGGAATTTGTCTTGATGGGGGGGGCTCATGATTGCTGAATTTGTCTTGGAACATGCTGGAAGGTACATACTGAGGGAGGGTGGGTGAGCGTGAGCCTGCTAACCTCCATGTACATTTGAAGGGGCGTGACCAAATGTGGAGCACCCATAACCACGCCCACATTTGGTCACGACCCTTCACCTTAGGGGGCGCATTAATAGTCTTTGTCCCCGGGCGCTGAAAACCCTAGCTACGCCTCTGCCTTCCCAGCATCTATGCCTAACACTAATCTACCGCCTTTTCCTTTGCCTTGACAATCGGAAATGTAGACAGTTCCTTATTGGTGCGATCTGGCAATCCTCCTTAGGCAGCTCTCAGTATCCACTAGAGAAAGTAAAAACATGCAAAAGAGAGAGCGCTCTGAGTGACAAATAAGAGCATCCACCCTGCCAAAGACAGGTCTCACCTGTTCGGAAGTGGCTGCTCATACGACACAACCTCTGATAGCGTTTGACCCTTTAGGGGCCAGTGACCAGGCTCGCGATCCAGCTCCAGGCGGGGAATCCAGAGGGCCACCAGGGAGTCGCATTCTCAGTTTGAACACTTCCAGGGAAGCTGTAGACAGGCTAAACGTTAGATCTAGGCACACGCTCACCTCGCGAGACCACACGGGAGGGAGCAGCGTCTATGCAACGTCAGTTACGTAAGATGGTGTGGAGCTGAGTGGTATCGCGCGGCTAGCAGATATTACCGCCGTGACTTGTCGCAAATAAAATAGAAAGTGGTGAGGTAATAAGGTATAAAAAAGGGGCTTATTTATTAGTAAAAACGACATGTTTCTAATGCTAATGCTAATGATGTAACTTCCACTGGGTGGAATATGTAAATAAAAAGGAGGAGTTAGAAAACTGCAACACAATTCTATAAAGATCACTAGATAAAACAATTACAAAATATATATATATATATATATATATATATATATTGGTATTGATATATATATATATATATATATATATATATATATATATATATATATATATCAATACCAATTTAGAAAGGATCTTCCTTGTTCAAATTCCTCGCTCTTAAGAGGAAAGTAATATTGAAAATTCCCAATAATCAGCCACCATATTGGTGTACCATTAGTGGTTCTCTGGGGTATATATAGATAAAAAAGAAGGGGTATAATGTGAATTTGCTCACAATTTCACATGGATACAAAGGAAACCAGTATCATGTACTTATACATTATGTATACAAATCCACATATGCATGTATATGTGGCATGTGGGTCTGCCCACCAATAGCCATACCCCACAGCCACACACAGCTATGCCTAACACGAACCAACCCCCTCTTCCTATGCCTAGCACTAACACTAACTTACTACCTACACTTAACTCTAACTCTGCCCCTATCTTATGCAGCCGGTAATTGAGAATTAGAACATGGGTGCCTGTGGTGGCACCCAATTCTCCGACTGCTATAACGCCCAAATTACCTGCTTCACTCTGATGACTCTAAATCGTTATTCCACCTGTATATGAATATATATGTCTATTTTTATACAGTGTTTTATGTATGTTAGTGTCACCATGCATCTTACTTTTTCTGTACTCTGCTGTGACTTTCTTGTCTTTGGGGCCATGTTTGTGGTCTTGTGCCTGTGGGTGGGCAGCACTGTAATACTCTCTTCCTTACATAAAGGTAAATAGCATGGGTGTGACCTCTTTATTTCTGTAGGAATAATAGCGCACTCCTTTGCGGTATGAGTGGGTGTTGTTAACGTGGCTTCCAGTGAGTGGGGGGAAACAACAGCCAGGCATGTATACTTAGATGCAGCAGTCAGTACAGGGACAGACTCACGCATAGTGTGTAAAAAGGTTTTCACTGGCCATATATACATAATCTAAATATAGATTATAAACATGATTTAATAATTGTATTACAAAGATAAAAAAAAAAAGGAAAACAAGTCAGCTTCATATTGGTTGCTGATTTTTTTTTCCCATTTGAAATCATTTATCGGGTCTTTTGTCCTGACATGAAGAGGGTTAATCCCAGGGTTGTAACTAGGAGGGAGCAGCCCCTGAAACCAACTGCCGGGGCCCAACTACTTACCCTCTCCCCCTCTGACACAGAGCAGAGGTGCATTTGTGTTGCTGTGGCCACACTAGGTATGAAGTGTGGGGATTAGGATGGATACACTTGTTATACGGCCTTTCAGGCTGTTGGGGTTGCCAAAATGCGTCAGGGGAGGGGTGTGCATATTGGAGCATCCCAAAGTTTTACATGATTTGTAGTTATGCCACTGGTTGATCTGTCCAATAAGAATGGAGGCAACAAAAATAAGACCATGCAGAATGGAGAGACAGAGGCGTAGCTAAGGCTTTCAGCACCCGGGGACAAAGACTATTAATGCGCCCTGTAAGGAGGGACCTGCGCACCGCACCAAAAAGGGGCGTGGCCATGCAACAGAATGTGGGCATGGTAATGGGTGGGGCCAAATATTCACAGCGGAGCGCAGATCTGGCATGAATGGAGTAAGTGTTCTGCCACCCGCCCGCCGCTCATATCTGCAGGGGGAGCGTGAGAGAAGGTGAGGGAAGGGGGGGAGACTTCCCCCCTTCCCCATCGCTGTGTCCACAGCTCTCCCTCTTCTCCGCGCTCCCCCTGAGGGGGGGATATATAAATAATAATTAAAAAAAAACACAGGTCATGGCAGGGCGCCCCTAGGGACCCAGCGCCCGGGGGCACATGTCCTACCCCGCCCACCCCAAGCTACGCCCCTGTGGAGAGAAGTACCTCTGTAACGTTTCTATTGCTGCACCTACTTTGATTTGGGTTCAACGAGGTTCACATAAGAGGCTTGTATAAATGGACTTCTGTGGCTCAAATTTCATTTTAACATTAATTTCAATAAGGGTAAGATGCAGGTTAGCTGTAATTAGAAGTCATTTGTGCACATATTCAGGTGTATATGAGCATTTTTCTTCTGCTTGAGCTCAGGTTGATGTCAGAAAGTGACCTGAAGTAACAGTTAAGGCATCTAATTATATTTATGTTTGCTAAAGAAGGTTTCACCTCTGTGTGTCAGTATATATAAGCTGTGTTTTTCAGTTTTTGTCAGGAACTAAGTCCGATGAAGGCTTTTTATAACCTGAAAGCTTACTGTTTATTCATCTTTAAAGAGAAACTGAGGTGTGTTTGAAGAATGTGTTCTGAATACAGAGGCTGGATCTGCCTATACAGCCCAGCCTCTGTTGGTATTCCAAACCCCCCTAATGTCCCCCTGCACTCTGAAATCAGACATAGATCACAGCCATGCTGTGCGGCTGTGTTTACATCTGTAGTGTCAGTCTCGGCTGCTCCCCCGCCTCCTGCAGAGCTCCGGTCCCTGCCCCCCTCCCTTCCCTATGATCAGCGAGTAGGGAAGGGAGGCAGGCAGGGACCGGAGTTCTGCAAGAGGTGGGGAGAGCAGCAGACTGACACTATAGAGAAAAACACAGCCGCTGCGACACGCTGTGTGTCGACAGCACGGCTGTGATTTATGAGGGATTGCAGAGTGCAGGGGGACCTTAGAGGGGTTTGGAATACCAACAGAGGCTGGGCTGTATAGGCAGATCCAGCCTCACTATGCAGATCACATTCTTCAAACCCACCCCGGGTTCTCTTTAAGTTAGCCAATAAATGATATCCTAATTCAAAACTTCTTGCTTTGACCTGAACTCAAAACTCTGTCTAACCAAGCCCTAAAACCATGAAAGGCCCTAATGGAATCATGGACAGGAAGTGAGGTTAAACGCTCCCCGTGTAGGAACAGGAGCATCTGTAAGGGTAGGAACCCTCTTTGCCAATGTAAGTAGATGGGACTGATTCCACTGGAGCAATTACAATTAGGGAAATCGCATTCGCAGGACATGCAGCATTTTGGGAACGTTTCCATTCTAATGTATTGTATAGGAGCAGGTAAATCGCTTCCAAAATCACTTGCAAAGCGCTACCACAAATTGCTAGCGATTGCAATAGGGCTTTGCGCTTTGTAGTGGGCTTCAGGCATTAAAGAGATTCTTATGCCATTCTCCGCTATTAAAATATATTAGGCACTAGGCAGTATGTTTGCTTTTTTTTCACTGGATCAGGACAGAGACTGAAATTAATAGTTCAGTATTCTTTAAATTGTGGTGTAGTGGAAATGCACTCTCACCTTTCAGTGCTAGGGGTTCTGTTTCCAATCTGAGCCTGGACACTATCTGCATGGAGTTTGTATAATCTTCCCATATATGTGTGGACTTCCTCCAGGGAATCCAGGTTTCCTCAAAACATACAATGACTGTCGATGGTAGGGATTAGATTGTGAGCTCTTCTGTGTGACAGGTAGTGACATGAGTATATTGTGTAGAAGTGCTGCAGTAAATGGCACCGTTATATAAATACACAATAATAATCATTAAAAACGTTCTACATAAAGTAAAAAAAAAACCGAATAAGCAATTATTTATTCATTAAAACTGCATAGAAATTAAAAAACAATATTTATGTTTGTCGCCTTTAAATAAGAAAAGTGGATTATAGAGTTTGATGTCAGAAAGGAATGCATAGTACTAATAAATTATTATGGCATCCTGGATTATTTTTTTTCTAGAAAATTGCTTTTTTTATCTGTGACTCAATAGTGACCTACTTTCCTTGCCACCAAAATTAATTTGTTTTTATTGGTTTTAATAAGCGTGCTGTATCCACTACTAATCATCTGGGAACAATGTCAGCTTACAGAAAATGGGGGGAAATGATGCAAGTGTCTGTCCAGAATCACTGCTCTACTCCTCTCATGGCAAATTCTGTAGTTAGCACAGGACAGAGGAGACTGCCCTTGGTGCACTGTTTGAAAGGTCAATCAATAGAACAGACAGCACCGCTGTTCAGCACTGCTAACAATGAAAAGTGCACTGTACAGTTTAGCCCTGGGGACACAGGTTTATTCAGCTTGTACTTGTTTATTCACCTCCTTCTGTAAATTCAAAACCAGGCCAGCCTAATTGTTGTATTGAAAGATATCTATAATAGCTGCCAATCCCCTTTGTGGAAGGACTCAGCGCACATGAAGAACAGTCATAGCATTCTAGAGATGATAGCTAAACACCAGCCAATCATAAGATATCTGTTGAAAGGAAGCTAAAAAATCGTTCGCTTCAGAAATAATAATACAATTTTTTTATCAATGCAAGGTGAGCATTTAACCACTTGTTGACCTACCCTTTACCCCCCCCCTTAAGGACCAGCGCTGTTTTGAGTGATCTGTGCTGGGTGGGCTGTGCAGCCCCCAGCACAGATCAGGTTGCAGGCAGAGAGATCAGATTGCCCCCCTTTTTTCCCCCCTATGGGGATGATGTGCAGGGGGGGTCTGATCTCTCCTGCCTGCCTGGGTGTTGCGGGGGGGGCACCTCAAAGCCCCCCTCCGCGCGAAATTCCCCCCTCCCTCTCCTACCTGCTCCCCCCCCCCCCCCCCCCGGCGATCGAGGCTGCACAGGACGCTATCCGTCCTGTGCAGCCAGTGACAGGACGTCCCCTGTCACATGGCGGCGATCCCCGGCCGCTGATTGGCCGGGGATCGCCGATCTGCAGCGCCGTACAATGTAAACAAAGCGGATTATTTCCGCTTGTGTTTACATTTAGCCTGCGAGCCGCCATCAGCGGCCCGCAGGCTATTCACGGAGCCCCCCGCCGTGATTTGACAGGAAGCAGCCGCTCGCGCAAGTGGCTGCTTCCTGATTAATCAGCCTGCAGCTGGCGACGCAGTACTGCGTCGCTGGTCCTGCAGCTGCCACTTTGCCGACGCACGATATAAGCGTGCGGTCGGCAAGTGGTTAAAGTAAAATTCCGTTACAGTCTGATGCTGGGTACACACGATGCGTTTTTTTTGGTCGATTTTCTGTTCCGATTCGATTTTCCGATCGATTTCCGATTCGATTCTGTTACCTTTTCTTATCTATTTCTAATCACTTCTATGAGAAATCGATCTGAAAAACGATGGAACATAAGATCGGACATGCCACAAATTATCTATCGAACCATCTGTCTAACACAGGATTGTCACTGCTTAAAGTGGAACTGAATAGTTAAAAGAAACAAAGTGTTTTACTTACCTGGGGCTTCTGCCAGCCCTGTGCAGCCTTCCTGTCCCGCGCCAGTCTTCTACGATCCTCCATTCTCCAGCCGCCAGCTAGTTTCGGTTCGGTCATACCGTCGACTTGTAAGTCAACGGTAACTGTGTCTGCGCGCCCCGAGCTACACGAATCTTTCTTTGTGTTCCAGCCCGTAATAGTGTCCTGTGCTATGCAATCTGTACATCTACTCTAAGTGGATTGCCTGTCAATATATTGCAAAGTAAACTGGACCTTTTTCTAAAGAACCACCGTTGCCAATATCGTCAATTTAAAATACAGTACATCTAAACACATACAAATAAGAAGTATGTTTCTTCCAAAGTAAAATGAGCCATAAATTACTTTTCTCCTATGCTGCTGTCGCTTATAGTAGGTAGTAGAAACCTGACAAGACCAACAGGTTTTGGATTAGCCCATCTCCTCATGGGGATGCTCAGAGTTTTCTTTATTTTAAAAAGCACTTAGTGAATGGAGTTGCACCGTCCAACTGCCAAAGAAGGGAGATGCGAACAGTGAGGCTGGTCAGCATCTTTGTATAATTCCCTTTCAGGGAGCATATTAATAAAGAATAAAGGCCATGATGAGAATCCCCCTTGAGGAGATAAACTAGTCCAAAACCTGTTGGTTCTGTTAGATTTCTACTGCCAACTGTAAGTGACAGAAACATAGGAGAAAAGTAATCCATGGCTCATTTTACTCTAGAAGAAAAGTCATTCGTATTTGTATGTGTTCACATGTATTTTAATTGAGGAGAATATGGAGGCTGACATATATATTTCCTCTTAAACAATGCAGATTGCCTGGCTGTCCTGCTGAACCTCTGTTTTTAATACCCTTAGCCATAACCCAGAGCAAGAATTCAGTTTCTGACTGAAGTGTGACCGGATGAGCCCCATGCTTGTTTCAGGTGTGTGATTCAGTCACTACTGATGCCAAAGAGATCAGCAGGGCTGCCAGGCAACTGGTATTGTTGAAAATTAAATAAATATGGCAGTCTCCATATCCCTCTCAGTTCAGGTGTACCTTAAAAAAGAAGGTTATTACAGGTAATCATTTTCAGCACATGTCCAAAAGCCAATGTATTGATACATCACCTCAGGGTGCTGGGGGGGGGGGGGGGGGGGGGAGTCATGCAACTCAGGTCTGTAAACCATTTAGGATAAATGTCTCTAGAATTATGTCTGCATATGTGGTATGAATAAGTATTTCTGGATATACTGTATGTCTGGCCTACATGGGCATAAAGGAATAGTTTGCAGTATTAGGGCCCCTTTACACTGTGTCTGTTGCATCCCAATGGACAATATAATTTCAACACAGCGCGATGCAATGATATTTCTATAGGGCTTTCACACTAGGTGCAGTGCAATGCGGTGTGACGTGTTCTGATGCAGTAGTGTATGGCATGTTGTGCATTAACCAGGCAATGCATGCATTTACAGTGGCAGTGAAGCATACTTTCATTGTACTTTATGCTTCAATGTATCGTCACAACGCATGTTAAATACACAGTGTAACTTTTCAGCTCTGTTACATTTAACAGTATGGCAACGCGACGTGCACAGTGGGAATGGACCTGTGAGAATCTGCTCAGCTGCCTGTGCAGACAGGCAGCGTTTTGACCACTGTTCACGTCTGCATTCTGCAGGTCTCTTTAAGAGAGACCTTTTGTCAGTTCTGCAGCTTGCTGCTGAGGAATTTGCATACATTCGTTATGCAAATCCCCTACCTGCCTCCTGTGATGACTGGCAGTATAAAGGTTGGGATTACCCACAGTCCTTTGCTGGTCATTCCTTCAGGGTTTGTAGTATACACTCCTAGTGAGTGTCAGCCATGCTACTTCTCGTTGAAGATTAGTTTAGAGCTATTCGTGGGACTGCGCTAGGCAGATTCCCTAGTCTAGTTAGGATTGTATTATTTGTATTGCCTGTTCTGTCTGTCTGTGGGGTGCTAACCAGAGCAGCGGTTGCTACTGGTAGGCCCTTCTGTTCTGTTATTATCTTCTCTGGATCGCACTAGTCTCTTTGAGCTAGTGCTGTGGATCCTTCTGTTCTGTCTTCTGGGATCGCGCTAGCCACTTTTCGCTAGCACTGGGGATCCTTCTGTTCTGTCTTCTGGGATCGCGCTAGCCACTTTTCGCTAGCGCTGGGGATCCTTCTGTTCTGCTACTCTGTACCTGGATCGCGCTAGCCACTTTTCGCTAGCGCTGGGGATCCTTCTGTTCTGTCTTCTGGGATCGCGCTAGCCACTTTTCGCTAGCGCTGGGGATCCTTCTGTTCTGCTACTCTGTACCTGGATCGCGCTAGCCACTTTTCGCTAGTGCTGTGGATCCTTCTGATCTGTCTTCCTGAATCGCACTAACCGCTAGCGGTAGCGGCTGTGGATCGTTCTGATCTGTGTTTCTGCTTGGATCACACTTGCTCTGACGGAAGAGCGGTGGATCCTTTCTGCCTAGTTCCTGTTTCACGTTTGTCTGTCTTGTCTGATTCGAAACGCTTGCTGTAGGCTCGGTGAGGTAACCGTTAAGCAAGCGCTCGCGTTCTCTGTTTCGTGTTTGTCTGTCTTTGGTTAGTTAGGCGTGCTTGTCTCTGTTGTGCGTAACACGCGGAGACCGCGCACGAACGCGTGCACTGTTGCGAATGAGTGCGGTGTTCGCGTTCAGCTAGCGTTTTTGTTATTTTCCTTATCTTTCTCTTTGTATGATTTGCTGTGCCTTTGCTACCCCTGTGCTCTGTCCTGCTCAGTCTTGTGTCGCTATTGGCAATCGCCATTCTTGCGATTGCGTTTCCTACTTCGTTTCCGCCGTTGTGTGTTTGCCGTCGCTGGGTGGCGACTAATTTGGTGGGCACACATTGGTTCTGTCCTTTTGCTCTGTTCCCTGTGGGCTATCCAGCCCTGCCTGATTGTACCTTGTCCCGGATCTGTACAATTCCCATTTGGCATCTGTGGCTGTGCAGCGGCTGTGTTCGCCTGCACTCCACAGCGCCATCTGCCGGTGGGAATTGCCCTCTGCGGGTGCATAGCACCTAGCCTGGGTGTCCGCAATAATACGCTTGTGGAGGAAATCCGCCGCGTCAGCGCACGTCTGGTGCGCTGACCACGGAGACGATTCCACAATCGTTACAGGACCCTTATATTATAATAAAGCAAACCTGTGATGGGGAGGGGAAGTAAAATGTAGATGTTTACCTAAATAGTGGGATGCCTCTGGATGGTCCAGAGGTTCCCCCAGATCATCTTTGAGCCCTCCATTCCTGCACAGGACCCTCTTTTTTTTACCATGCTCCAGGCCGTGTTAGGGTGCATCTGGTCTGGGCATGTGCAAGTAATGTCTGTGTATGTAGAACGAAGCCGCTCACACATGGCTTTTACCTCCATGCTTTGTTCTACTACGCATGCATAGACTTTAACCAAGTCCAAGTCCAGATGCACAATCTAAGCACAGCCACAAGTAACCTATTTTACAAGCTCTTGTCCAATAAGGTTAAGGAAACCCATTACTTGAACAATGAACTGTAAGACACAGGACGCCTCTGGACTATTTAGAGATGTCCCACAACTGAAATAAATATCTAGTTTGATCAACTTTTTTTGCTTCAGGTACACTTTAACCACTTCAACCTACAGCCTACAGTGTTGTTAACTTTATGCATCCGAGCAACCTTTACCTCCTATTCATTCGCCAATAACTTTATCACTACATATCACACTGAAATGATCTATATCTTGTTTTTTACAACACCATTTAGGCTTTCTTTGGGTGGTACATTTTGCTAAGAATCATTTTTTTCTAAATCCATTTTAACAGGAAGATTAAGAAAGAAATGGAAAAAATTCATTATTTCTCAGTTTTTGGCCATTATAGTTTGAACTTAATACATGCTACCGTAATTAAAACCCATGTATTTTATTTGCCCATTTGTCATGGTTATTACAACATTTAAATTATGTCCCTATCATAATTTATGACGCTGATATTTTATTTGGCATGCTCTCTTGGCATGCATATTTAACCACTTTACCCCCGCGCGTACGTATTTCTCCGCCCCTTTTTCCATCCTTTAAAAACCAGGGACGGAGAAACACGTACTTTCCGCGTTCCCGACGCTGCCCGTGCTCCCGCTCGTAAACACGCCGCCCGCCGCTAGTAAACACGCCGCCGCCCGCTCGCCCAGAGATCAATGAACGGGAAAATCCATTCCCGTTCGTTGATCTAAGCCCCGCAATGATCAGCTGCTCTCCTATGGGCAGCGCGATCATTGTGAGAAAAAACTCACGTGTCCAGCCTCCTTATTCTTCCTCCAAGCTTCCGGAAGGAAGCTTGGAGGTCGCATTAAAACAAAAAGTTACTGTGGCCATCTTGTGGCCAAATAGTAAACTACACCCTACACATTTTTCACATACAAATAAATGACTTTTACACATAAAATTAATTCATTACCTCCCACACTCCCCATTTTGTTTTTTTTTTTTGTAATTAAAAAAAAATTAAAAAAATTTACAATTAAAAAAAATACATAAATAGTTACCTTAGGGACTGAACTTTTTAAATATTTATGTCAAGAGGGTATAACACTGTTACTTTATAAACTATGGGCTTGTAATTAGGGATGGACGCAAAACTGAAAAAAATGCACCTTTATTTCCAAATAAAATATTGGCGCCAAACATTGTGATAGGGACATAATTTAAATGGTTTTATAACCGGGACAAAAGGGCAAATACGTTTCATGGGTTTTAATTACAGTAGCATGCATTATTTAAAAACTATAATGGCCGAAAACTGAAAAATAATTATTTTTTTCCCCACATTTTTCCTATTTTCCCATTAAAACACATTTAGAAAAAAATAATTCTTGGCATAATGTCCCACCTAAAGAAAGCCTAATTGGTGGCGAAAAAAACAAGATATAGTTCATTTAATTGCGATAAGTAATAATAAAGTTATAGACGAATGAATGGAAGGAGCGCTGAAAGGTGAAAATTGCTCTGGTGCTCAGGGGGTAAAACCCCTCAGTGGTGAAGTGGTTAAAAAGTTCAGACCCTTGGGTAACTATTTATGATGTTGTTTTTTTTTTATTGTAATTTTTTTTATTTTATTAAAAATGTTATTTGGGAAATTTTTGGTGTGGTTGGTAAACAGCTAATTTTAAATGTAATATTATTTATTTATTAAAAAATGCATGCGGGTGTAGTTTTACTATTTGGCCACAAGATGGCCACAGTCAAAAAGTCCTGGAAGCGAACGATCTCGCTTCCAAGAACTACAAATAGGACAGGAAACCTTTTTTTTTTTTTAAACACAGAAAGACTGCGGCCTCTAATAAGAGGCCGTCGGTTTTTCTCCAGGAGACTTAGATAGATGAATGGGAACTATATTCCCATTCATTGATTGGGGGGCTAATGGCAGTCGTGCACTTCATTCAGCAGCAGCACAGTCTATCTGGACGAATATATCCGTGGAAACGGTGTGCGGGGAGCGAATTCTGACGGCTCTGCCGTGCAGATTTTCCCCGCACACAAAAACGCAACGCACAAGTGGAAACAGGCCTATCCACTTGTATTGGCTGTGCGAATCTGCATGCGGACAACGCATGCGGATTCGCTATAGTGGAAATGAGCCTGTAGAATAACCTTGTTTTAAGAAGGCAATAATGGCCTCAATTCTGGTAGCTATGTGCGGAAAATATTTTATTTTGGTAAAATAGCTCATGCGGTATTTTCCTCCTTTTTATAGCAATTCTGAGGCAGGGGTCACATTTGTCTTTCAGTCTCTGTGTGACCTCTACCTTACAACAGCTAATGTAATTTATAGAGAAAACTGACAAATTGCACAAGATGTCAGTTCTTTTTCTGCGTGCGAAATCTGCATTCAAGTGTGACCTAGCTCATTGATTAACATGAGTTCTCAGTTGAAAACAGTTTTTCTGTGCAGAAAACGCGCATGAAAGCCGACAAGTGTGACCCCTGCCTCGATTTTTCTGCTTCCCCGAATAGGCAATAAATCGTGCAAAAAATGCATAAAGTGTGTCAAAAAGTGTGGTATTTCAGCGGTAAGAATGCAGTAAATAAATAATAGTAGTCTTTAATTGTCCTCCATAAGTGAGGATAGTCTTTGAAAGATTTTTTTTTTAGTGGGGGGGGGGGGGGGGGGTGTACTTGTTTATGTAGCAACCTATGAAAAGTATATTTATAGGCAAAAAAAAAAATCTAGTAAATATTTGGAGTTTTATTTCTACTATTCTGTTCTATTACACAGCCTGAATAGGGACTCCATTAAAAAAGCATTAGGAACTACACTAAAAACTGCAAAATGCACACAAAATGACTTTACAGCCAGGTACAGGCAGGTCTTAAACTGATTGGTAAATTATGTGATAACATGCCTCCTAATTTCCATAAAGGTGGCCACTAACGGTCCAATTTCTAGCGAAAAATCGTTTGGGTGATCAGAAATTCTGATCGGATTGGTTGTCAATTATCTCCGTTGATGGGCACAATCGATTACGAATGATTATAAAAATAGTAATCTGATTGGATTTTCGTCAAACCAAAATTTGAATTTTCTTGTTGGTTGTGATAGATAGGAAGCAAAGATTGGTTCGTTGAAGGTGTTGTGAACGTTTTTTCTTCTGATCAGAATTATCTGATCGCTCAAACGATTTTTCGCTAGAAATTGCAACGTTAGTGGCCACCTTTAGAATAGCGTGTTTCGGTAAAATTAATTCAAATTATCACACAAATGATGGCATAATTTGCCAAATACGGTAATTCATGACTAAAATTTACCACATGTGGTAAAACCTGACTAAAATCTACCAGAATTACTAAATGTCATTACCACATGCGGTAAATTACCATACATGCGGTAATTTGCTCGAAAACCCTACCAGAATTGAGGCCGATGTAGTTTTGAAGAAAACTTGGATGGGAAAAAGTGTCGTAAATAGATACTTATCTTAGTGAAGAGAAGCCTCTGTATAATCCAAAGACTTCCCCTGTTCCCCTTGCTTCTACCAACCCAGCACTGGGACTTCCCTGAACCTCTTCGACAAGAGCTTATGGAAGAACGCGCGTGGCTGATCTCCTGTCCGTGATTCTGCAGTTCTCTTTGTTGACACACATGTTGGCTGGTGAGCAGCTCTGATAGATATCAGAGTACTTGTATATTAGGTACTATATTAGCTTTGGTAGCCTGCAGGTCTTTTTTTTTATTATGCATCTTTAATAGCTTTTTATTTTATCATGTACCTCTAAAAACTTTCACATCTAACATCCTCATTTTTATCAAAATGCGCACTCTTCTGACTGAAAAAAGTCATGAAATATGAAAAAATTAAAGTGAACCTGAAGTGACATGTGACTTGACCGGATAAACATATTTACATATGATACTATCCCTACTGAGGCCTAGTGCACACCAAAAACCGCTAGCAGATCCGCAAAATGCTAGCAGATTTTGAAACGCTTTTTCTTATTTTTCTGCAGCGTTTCAGCTAGCATTTTGTGTAGCGGTTTTGGTGTAGTAGATTTCATGTATTGTTACAGTAAAGCTGTTACTGAACAGCTACTGTAACAAAAAACGCCTGGCAAACCGCTCTGAAGTGCCGTTTTTCAGAGTGGTTTGCGTTTTTCCTATACTTAACATTGAGGCAGAAACGCATCCGCAATCCAAAATCTGCAGCAGCCCGGGAGTATGCGTTTCTGCAAAACGCCTCCCGCTCTGGTGTGCACCAGCCCATTGAAATACATTACCCTAGCGGATCCGCACCCGCAAGCAGATCGCAAACCGCAGCGGAAACGCTCCGGTGTGCACTAGGCCTAAGAAAGTATGTGAATTCCCTTTCTGTTTTCCAGTACAGAAAGAATTAAACTTCAGTTGTTATCCATGCAAAATAGCTAATCTAAGTTTGCCAACAGCTTGTGAAGTTATTGCCATTTTCTGAAGAGCTTAAAAACTGAAGCTGTACTGGATAGGGGGCATAATCAAATACTCACCACGCCTCCCATTCCCCTCTGTCCCCCGCCGCTCTTCCATCCCGTTGTCCTGGGCAACTTCGGCAACTCCAAACTCGGACAAACTGCGCCGTGCATACGCAGTATGTCCGTTCTGCTCCTCTGTGGCTGCATAGTGACATCACAGTACAGGTGCTCACTCGCTCATGCATTCTGGCGTTATCGCTAATTGGAGAAGCAGGGGGAGCGAGAACGCTCCTGTCCTGTGATGTCATCAGTCGCGGCCACAGGGGAGCAGAACGGACATAATGTGCATGTCTGGGGACCAGGCTAGTGGCAGTCGGGATTACTGATTCTTACATTACACGGCTTCCCTGTGTATTGTTCTTTGCACGGACTTGCACCTCACCCCTGCCAACTCCATTATACACCACCTGCTAAGGAGCGCCCGCAGAGTGCAGGAGCCGTTTGTGCTGAAAGGTGGAAGACAGCTTGCACACTGATCCCTCCACAAAAGGGAAGATACTCATACAATTGGCGCCCGCCACGGCCTCGGAGCACCTGCATAGTGCAGAACGCTGGTGATTGCAAGGCGAGTGGTGCTATCCACAGCTGCAAGAGGAGAGGAACGAAGGAATCCCGACTGCCACTAGCCTGGTCCCTGGCTCAAAGGGACAAAGCTTGCGAGCTGGTACACCCATACGGGCTAACCAGCACTACTCTGAGGTGAGATCATTCTATGGTGGGCTGGCCACTTTTCATAATTCACACACTGAGTGCGCTTTCTCCTACTTTGTCTCCATATATCCTAGCCATCCTGCATGGAACTTGAGAGCTGCATCAACTATACACAGCACAACTCTGATCGCTCCTCCGAATCTTCCGGAAGTTCATTCCACTTTACTACGGCAGGGGAAGGAGGGGAACAGGATGTGCAGTGAGTATTTGATTATGCCCCCCTCCCAGTACAGTTTCAGTTTTAAACAGCCAAGAAACCATGTAAGATACGGCTTGAGATAAAGTTCCACTGCAGGACAGTTCAAGGGGTCATTATTTTTGCTTCTTATATAGCTCAAAAGACAGACTGTGGCTGTTAATCTGCAACTGTGACAGTCTGATGCAATGTTATAAATAAAGCTTTATAACTAAAAATAAAAAAACTGTATGAAAGAAAAAATACTGAGTTGCCATTCTTTGCTACGAATCCCTACTACATATACAATTCATTATTTCATAAGGTTATTTTCACTTCCGGTTAAGTAAAGTTTTACTGAAATTCAGACTTGTTGGTGTAAGAGCACCAGTACACCTAAAGGAAAAAATCCTTATTAGTCCTACAAGGTTTCATTAACACCACTCTGCACAGGCTTCCCTTTCACCAAACTCTCTAATTCGCATGGAGAACAGTGTGGCCTAGTGCAGAAAAGAAATGAGACCAGCAGCACTTTGATGTGGTACGTGTGCAGCTCACGTTCACCTTTTCTGATTGAAACCATGCTGTTAGGTTTGTATCTTGCTGACCTCCCCTCTGAGGTGAGGGCTTCCTAGAGTGCAGAGTCTAAGTGACTGGCATTAGAGATGTCCCGAACGGTTCGCATGCAAACTTATTCGCGCGAACAACGCGGGTTCGCGTTCGTATCGGATCGCAAACTTTATGCGGGTTCGACCCGCCCCCTATACTACATCATTGGGCTAAACTTTGAACCTCTACATCACAGTCAGCAGACACATGGCAGCCAATCAGACTGCACTCCCTCCTGGAGCCCCCCCCCCCCCCCCTTATATAAGGCAGCAGCATCGGCCATGTTCTCACTCTGTGTGCTGCAGTATTAGTGAGAGAAGGGAGAGACATTAGAGAGATAGGGAAAGCGATAGTTAGGAGGTATTTTAGCTTGCTCCTTGCTGATATTTGTTGCTGAAAAGCACCACCAAAACAGCTCTTTTGAGAGCTAATGTTCTTGTGGGGTTTTTTTTTGTGTGGCCCACTGGAATTGCATATACAGCCCTGTCTGTCGCAGCTGGCCCTTGCTAATTGCTATACTGTGCCAGGCCCAGCATATTCAGTGCCTAGTGCGACTTCTGCACATTGTATTCTAATACCAGTCCATGCATACCTTTCACTGCACCTGTGTGACCGCACGCTGTTTTATATACCAGTCCGTGCATACCTTTTACTGCACCTGTGTGACCGCACGCTGTTTTATATAGCAGTCACTCTGCCACCAAAAATTGAGCTGTGGAAAGACCAAGACCCAAGTAGGGACAACTACCTTACGAAGGCACATGATTACAAAGCACAAACTGAAATGGGATGACCACCTGAGGAAAAGCAGCACACAAAAGCAAAGCCACACACCGCAGTGGAAGATACTAGGCCACAATTATTTCTCAAAAAAGGCGATACCCAAACTGTACCGTGATATTGAAACACAAGTGGTGTCATCTCTGGCACACAGCGTTGGGTCAAGGGTCCATCTGACCACGGATGCCTGGTCTACAAAGCACGGTCAGGCCTGTCAGAAGACTAAGTCAGTCCCCACACACAGCATCTATGCCTGCACGCCGTATGACTGCCTGCCCCAAGACTAAATCGGTCCCCACACAGCATCTCTGCCTGCAGGCCCCTTGACTGCCTTCTCCGCCACCACCAACAGGGTCCAGGACTCCAGGTGGATTCCTGAATTTCCACTGTAATAATTTTTCTGGTGCATGTACATGCCTGCCTAATTTTTCTGGCTGCACTGCGGCTGCAACAACAAAACAAAAGGCATGTACATGTGTCAATTCCCCTTCGTGATCGCTACCTTGCTGCGGTGAAGGGGCTTGCGTATTACAATGAAGCAAAATGACCGGCTATATGAGTGTGTTGGGGGGCACACCCAAGATAATAAGGTCGTTCCTTCATTGTGGACAGACCAAATTCGATCAGCTGGACAGTCACTGTTGTTCTGTCATTGAGCTACCTCAGCCCAACCATATGGACTTGAAAACCGACATTGCCTACACTCTCGCCATGGTGCGCACCAGTCCAGCACAGCCATCACTACACAAACAGCTGTTTGCGGTGCGTTACACAGTAAGTTTGATCTGTCAGTGTGAAGCAGTACACTAATTACACTCCCTGATCCATGTATACACATGCAAGATGTTTTAAAGCACTTTAGGCCTCCAATTTAGGAATGCAATGTGATTTCTGCCCTTTAGGGATTATAACCCTGCTGGGTGTCAAATCCGTAATTTTCCCCGGGACTTTTGGCGTGTATCCCACTCCGCCATGCCCCCCTCCAGGTGTTAGACCCCTTGAAACATCTTTTCTATCACTTTCGTGGCCAGAATTAGTGTTTGTAGTTTTGAAAGTTCGCCTGCTCATTGAAGTCTATTGCTGTTCGCGATGTTCGCCGGTTCGCGAACTTTTGCTCAAGTTCGTGTTCGCGGCTTGCAAACCAAAAAACGCAGGTTTGTAACATCTCTAACTGGCATGGGTTGTTACAACAGCACCCTGCAAGGGATGATGGACTAGTGCCCCCCAGGATGCATGCTAGGGTCACCCTAACAGTGGTTTGAAGAACAAATAACACTGTGTTGTATTACACATGCTGCTCCTTGCATGACTACGGCCAGAACAGACAACTGATGGTGAGCAAGCATTGCTCAGCCTTACTGCTAGTATGAATGCATCCTTACTAGTATGGCAAAGGGGAGTCAGCATTTTATCACTTATAGACCTTGGCTTAAAGTGAACCTAAAGTGACCCAAAAAAAATGAGATTAACTCACCTGGGGCTTCCCTCAGCCCCCTGCAGACGATCGGTGCCCTCGCAGCCCCGCTCAGATGCTTCTGCACCCGCCGGCGACGACTTCCGGTTTCGCCGTCACCGGCCGACAGGCATGGGAACGCGAGTGATTCTTCGCGTTCCCAGCCTGTATATCGTCCCCTATGCTGCTATTGCGACCTCCTGGCCGCAATAGCAGCATAGGGGGCGATATACAGGCTGGGAACGCGAAGAATCACTCGCATTCCCATGCCTGTCGGCCAGTGACGGCGAAGCCGGAAGTCGTCGCCGGCGGGTGCAGAAGCATCTGAGCGGGGCTGCGAGGGCACCGTTCGTCTGCAGGGGGCTGAGGGAAGCCCCAGGTGAGTTAATCTCATTTTTTTTGGGTCACTTTAGGTTCACTTTAACGGGGTAAACACTGTGAATCAAAGACAGTCAGGCGCAAACTTACACGAGACCATATCTGATGTAATTTCGTATCTGAAGGTAAATACATATGACATCCTCTCAAAGTCAAAATACTGCTGGCTTTAGAACCAGCAATTAGTTAAAATATAGTTTATTTAAGGTTTCCAAGGTTTACAGCCATATGTAGGTCACGAGGGCAGGGCTACTGGAGGTCAAAACAAAATACAGGATCTTCTCAAAAAATTAGCATATTGTGATAAAGTTCATTATTTTCTGTAATGTACTGATAAACATTAGACTTTCATATATTTTAGATTCAAATACACACAACTGAAGTAGTTCAAGCCTTTTATTGTTTTAATATTGATAATTTTGGCATACAGCTCATGAAAATCCAAATTTCCTATCTCAAAAAATTAGCATATTTCATCCGACCAATAAAAGAAAAGTGTTTTTAAAACAAAAAAAGTCAACCTTCAAATAATTATGTTCAGTTATGCACTCAATACTTGGTCGGGAATCCTTTTGCAGAAATGACTGCTTCAATGCGGCGTGGCATGGAGGCAATCAGCCTGTGGCACTGCTCAGGTGTTATGGAGGTCCAGGATGCTTTGATAGCAGCCTTAAGCTCATCCAGAGTGTTGGGTCTTGCGTCTCTCAACTTCCTCTTCACAATATCCCCCAGATTCTCTATGGGGTTCATGTCAGGAGAGTTGGCAGGCCAATTGAGCACAGTAATACCATGGTCAGTAAACCATTTACCAGTGGTTTTGGCACTGTGAGCAGGTGCCAGGTCGTGCTGAAAAATGAAATTTTCATCTCCATAAAGCTTTTCAGCAGATGGAAGCATGAACCCACTTTTAAACCAGAAACAGCGGCAGAAGCGCCTGACCTGGGCTACAGAGAAGCAGCACTGGACTGTTGCTCAGTGGTCCAAAGTACTTTTCTCGGATGAAAGCAACTTTTACATGTGTTTCGGAAATCAAGGTGCCAGAGTCTGGAGGAAGACTGGGGAGAGGGAAATGCCAAAATGCATGAAGTCCAGTGTCAAGTACCCACAGTTAGTGATGGTCTGGGGTGCCATGTCAGCTGCTGGTGTTGGTCCACTGTGTTTTATTAAGGGCAGGGTCAATGCAGCTAGCTATCAGGAGATTTTGGAGCACTTCATGCTTCCATCTGCTGAAAAACTTTATGGAGATGAAGATTTCATTTTTCAGCACGGCCTGGCACCTGCTCACAGTGCCAAAACCACTGGTAAATGGTTTACTGACCATGGTATTACTGTGCTCAATTGGCCTGCCAACTCTCCTGACCTGAACCCCATAGAGAATCTGTGGCATATTGTGAAGAGGAAGTTGAGAGACGCAAGACCCAACACTCCGGATGAGCTTAAGGCCGCTATCGAAGCATCCTGGGCCTCCATAACACCTGAGCAGTGCCACAGGCTGATTGCCTCCATGCCACTTCGCATTGAAGCAGTCATTTCTGCAAAAGGATTCCCGACCAAGTATTGAGTGCATAACTGAACATAATTATTTGAAGGTTGACTTTTTTTGTTTTAAAAACACTTTTCTTTTATTGGTTGGATGAAATATGCTAATTTTTTGAGATAGGAAATTATAGTTTTCATGAGCTGTATGCCAAAATTATCAATATTAAAACAATAAAAGGCTTGAACTACTTCAGTTGTGTGTATTTGAATCTAAAATATATGAAAGTCTAATGTTTATCAGTACATTACAGAAAATAATGAACTTTATCACAATATGCTAATTTTTTGAGAAGATCCTGTATATTACCCTTTAGTGATATATTGAGTTGCACTTGAGGCCCTCTGTATATAGCAAAGTGATCATCATTAGTACAGGTCCTGAATGATCTGCTGTGGGCAGTTTTAGGGCATGGGCTAAGGAGCAGTTGCACCTCTTGGCTAACGAGTTCCTCCATTTTAATTCCATATACTTCAAGTATACCATATAGTGTCCACTGTTAGGCCAGTGTTCAGAAGGACTTGTTTATTCCACAAGAACTAGAGTAGACCAACATTTATTTAAATCAAGCTGCTGTTTACTACTGATTCAGCTATCGTGTGTACCGAGGCAGGAAAATTACAGCGTTGTAGGCATACATTAAGACTTTGATGAATAGATGTCAGTTAATCTTAACCTTCGAAAATTGACACTACTTGTGCGTCACGGCGCTCTGTGAGTACAATCAAGCCATTAATACTCATCACGAACCTTTGTCATTTTTGTATTATTCATTTTCATTGTTGCAGGGAAGGGATGTATCTCTGACCTAACGTTTTCTTTTCATCTTCAGTAAATATCAAAATTAAATTTGCATGCCACAAAACTACTGAGGCTTTCTCTGCAGAACAAATGCATTTAGCGTACAACTGTTTCTCACAAAACATATGTCCTCGGAAGCAGAGCTGGGACCAAATAACCCATTATTTTGTTTTCAGTGGTGTGCAGCTAAACTGTGCGCTAAACTGTTATAATGTTTATGGGACCAATATTCTCATTCAGTGTAGATTCAATTAAACGGTTCAGAGCCTTAAATCTCACTTGCGCTGTGAGAATTCAGTGGTTTTACAGTGCCGGAAGTCATTTAAAGTTACCATGTTTCACAAGAACATGGTGATTTCCTATTGTGGGTACAAATAAGCATCTGCTTTGAGAAATAGGAAATAATTATCTACAGCTTTACAGCATCGTAAGAAAAATCCATAACTTTCCCTATTAGGGAGGCAGAGGCACACTGTTTCTGACGTGTCTTCTTGACACTCTATAGTGAGTATTCAAAGCTTTGCCTACAGGCAGGGCAAGCTGGGCCATAACTGACTGAACATCCTGCTGCAAGAGTCCTGGTTTTTACTTTCCTGCTGGAAGGTGTTAAAATATTATTGTTGCGTTATTTCTTTACATGTTAGACTCACTTTAAAATAAACCAGAGGTGGCAGAAAAAAAAAGTTACATACTTACCTAAGAAGAAGAAAGCATCAGGATCTTCCAGAGGCTTCCTACATCCTACTTGACTCCAACACAGCTAGCCAAACCTTCTTTTAGCTTGCAGCTGCTCTCCCCTTCGTGCACCAATTCAGCCGTATTGTGCCTGCCAGTAGCATGGAGCCGCTCCTGGACAGGCAGCTGCGGCTAACTGCGTAGGCAAGACCTCGAGTATATATATTTGACAAGCTCCTGTCAGATATGTTTAGAGAGTTTGTGCACAGCAAAGGTGGGGGCAAAGAGGACACATGAAGCCTCTGGACTATTCAGAGGCTTCCCCGTACCTAGGTAAGTTTCTCATTTTTTTTCTGCCGCCTCAGGTTCACTTTAAAGGATACCCGTGGTGACATGTGACATGATGAGATAGACATGGGTTTGTACAGTGCCTAGCACACAAATAACTATGCTGTGTTTCTTTTTTTTCTTTCTCTGCCTGAAAGAGTTATATATCAGGTATGTAAGTGGCTGACTCAGTCCTGACTCCTGACAGGAAGTGACTACAGTGTGACCCTCACTGATAAGAAATTCCAACTATAAAATACTTTCCTAGCAGAAAATGGCTTCTAGGAGCAGGAAAGAGATAAAAAGGGTCAATAGTTCATACATTTTAGCTCTGGCAGACTTCAATGAATGTGTCATTGAGCAAAAACAATAAAACAGTTAAAACGTAAAAAGTAGATTTAAACATAAAATAAAACTGTGAAATATCTTAAAAAGTTATTTTTAGGAGAAGGAAGATAGATACAATTTTTTTTATCTCATTAGTTTATTTTCTCCTCGGGTGTCTTTAAATGACCATCAGTAAGAACAGATGATTCAGCAGAAAGGTGAGAGATACGTAGGTATGATGCTTATAGGCACTTATTATATACCAGTACGCTGTTCTTTATTTCCAGCTTGTAACGACAGCCAAAATCAAAATCACCAGGTGAGTCTATCAAATATAGCAGAAAAAACAATTAGTATCATAGCTACCATCATCTGTTTGTTCAGGCCTACCTATCGGGTCAGTGGCGTAGCTAAGGAGCTGTGGGTCCCGATGCAAGTTTTACAATGGGGCCCCCTAAGCACTCTATACATAATAATTTTTAATAATTGATACGGCGCACCAAAACCTGCCAATGGCAACTACAGTGTCAGAGGTGCAAGAAGGGGATGGGGAACAGTTTGTTAATGATTACCACTATTCAAAGTATCTATAGAAGTGATTATTATGAGCACAGGACCAATAGAGAGCTAATACTGTAGTTGAGGAAAGGCCCTTCGGGGCCCCTCTGGCCCAAGGGCCCCGATGCGGTCGCTACCTCTGCAACCCCTATTGCTACGCCCCTGTATCGGGTTACTCAGATATTTCCTGTAGTTTGATACAGAAATCATTTACTTTTAAGCCAATTAACCAAAGTTATTTGAAAGTAACATGGCATAAAAAAAACTATCGCACATGTAATGTTAGGCACTTATCTGCAGTGGGCTTATTCAGCAGGTGGTCAGCACATCGTCCTTCTGGGTCGCCAACGATTGCTCTGTATTAGCATACTCCTTTGCTGGTCTGTGTGTTCTTTTCTACTCTGGATAGTTATCTGCTAACTCTCTTCAGCTCGTTATTTCTGTTACGCCAGGTCCACACTATGAAGTCAGAATGGTACTCAATTCATACTGTACAGATGTGCTTTACTGTTCGGGGATGTTTTGCAGGGTCTGCTCTCAATCCTGGATACATGCCTGCTATTCAACAGGTAAAAAAATAATAATAAATTGTCTGTTGCAAATGCAATGGACAAAAATAGACACAATAGAATGGAAAATACAAACTGGTCATCAGGAAAAAAAACGCTGCCTTTGACTCATGAGTCTGCTGCCCGTTTCATCTATGTACACAGAGCTTTATGCTTGGCACACTACACACTATGCAATTTCCCATCAGATAGACGGGTCAAATTGATTATTTCTGACAGGACCGATCTAATTTCCGATTTGAAAATTGATAAAAAAAAAGATTGTAAATCAGATTGGACCTGTCAGAAATAATTATTTTGATCCGTCTATTTGAGAGGAAATTGCATGGTGTGTACCAGGCATAACTGCAGTCTCCACTATGTAGAAATCCTCGATGATTAGTGAAGGAGGCGGGCTAACTAACAATTATTTATCAGAAAAGGGATGTGTTTGATCATTTTATGCACCTCCATTCAACAAGCACAAAATGGCGGGTATTGTTGAAAGCTTTTTCTTTTCTTTTTTTGATGCTTGTTAGACTCTAGACTAGACTCTTGATTTTAGTTTTATTTGCATGTATTCTGTTTAACGGGGCTAGAAAGTGGCTCTAGTGTTCTTAGAATAAGACAGCTTTGTCTTTCAGTTAACCCTTCGGCGATCAGAGTAAGCAGGAAATCCCGTTCAGAACGGGATTTCCTGCTGGGCTTCCCCGGTCGCCATGGCGACGGGGCGGCGTGACGTCACGGACGTCGTGAGGTCAGAGGGAGTCCCGATCCACCCCTCAGCGCTGCCTGGCACTGATTGGCCAGGCTGAGCAAGGGGGAGGGGGGGCTGCGCGGCACGACGGGTAGCGGCGGATCGGCGGGTAGCGGTGGATCGGCAGCGATCGGAAGTTACACGCAGCTAGCAAAGTGCTAGCTACGTGTAACAAAAAAAAATTACGCAAATCGGCCCACCAGGGCCTGAGAAATCCTCCTGCACGACATACCCCAAGCTCAGCTCGGGATTATCGCCCAGGAGGTTAAATGTAGCTTGTCTCTACAATACCAATGACTTTGTCATTAATGAAATCATAGATAACATCACAGCATAGTACAGTTTTTAAGGCTTCCTTGCCTGCAGAAGGCTTCATAGACTCCATATGACTGCAGAAAGGTCCCTTAGTACACAAATGTTTAAAGATAATGCAAGGAAAAACGTAAAAAAAAAAAAAAATCAGGTAGAGTCCATTACCGCAGCTCCTGTGCCAAGTGTTCCAACAGTTTTGTTAAAAAATAAAGGCCGTGACCCCGGGGTAACGTCGCTGCAACTCGCCTCCCTGCTTCTCATCAGAGTACTGAGAGGTGGGGAAGGGGCGGAATAGATTTGTGAATATGCAGGGAAGGGGTGTTTTTCAGGCGTGTCTCTCCAGCAAGGGACGTTCCTTCCCCTGATAGTCTACCGACAAGCTGTTGTTCTAATTACACTAAATTCTCACCAGGTATACAGTATATGTTAAGTCAACGGTATAGCTACATGTAAAACATTAAAGGTGCCCATACATTAGAACGAGTATGGGCAGATTCGAACAAGAGACAAATTTATCTCTAATTGAATCTGATTAGAAATAAATTTGTCTCTAATCGAATCTGCCCATATACTACAGGCCGATTCCCGTCAGATTTCAGCATGAAATCATCAGGGAATCGGCTGAGCCGCTGCCGTCCTCCTCGCCGCTGCCCCCAAAATGTATAAATGTATGTTGTGTAGTGCATTTATACATTACCTGTCCTGTAGCAGCTTGCTGGGTCCATCCGTCCATCTCGCTGGGTAAGCCGCATACATGCTAGCGGCGCATAGCGTCTGACGTCAGCCGCTATGTGCCACCGGCATGTATGCAGAACCTGGTGAGATGGATGGAAACCGCGTGGAGGCTGACACCGGACAGGTAACGTATAAATGCACACACACTACATACATTTATACATTGCAGCGGCGGGGGTTTCGTCGTCTCGTCGCTCGTTCGCAATTCGGCCGCCGTACCGCTGCACACCCGACCAACCAACCTCGGCCGTAAATTTTCCAGCATGCGCGATCGATTGTGCGGCCAATTTCTGTCCCGAAATTGGTCGCTTTGTCGGTCGGGCATGCACTTGGCAGCACCAATTTTCATCCAATTCGATTATAATAATCGAATTGGATGGTCGATTGGTTGGTTGATCAGCAAATGTATGGGCTCCTTAAGATGGTAGTCAGATTTTCAAACCAAATTCCCATTATCTTTCATATGAACCAATGATCAGTATAGAGACATGCTCAGGAGAGTGTGGATTGCATTTCCTGTGGAGTTGGTAGGAGGAAGAGGAACAGGATACATCTCCTATCCCTTGCCTCACACACTTATGAAACATAGTGGACAACTATTAAGGCAATTAGCTATCTTTTCTCCCCCTGCTTCAGGATTGCTTTATGGATTCAGAGACTCCATAGTGATCACATTTTACAGCCAAAGTTTACATATGGAGAAATAAAGACTTTACTGTGTACTATTCACTATAATTATTATTGACTTTTTAGCATCTTCTGTGGTGCTATAATAAATATTAATAAGCATGTTTTTTAATGAGGAAATATAGGGAAAAACAGTTTGCTTCTGAGTGCTACAACATTAATCTGCAGGTTTGTGTGTGGTTATTTCTGATGCTCCACATGCTTCATGCTGAGCAGGAAGACTGTTAAACATGGCCTGACACAGGGAAATGTAGTTAAATTATATTACTTTTTTTAATGGTTGAATAGACTTATATTGCTAGCCTTCAGCTTAGCAGTCTCTTGGACAGGCATGGAGAAGAGCAGAAAGTGAATTTGTTCCTAATTTAAAGGTAGTGGAACTGGGGATTAGAGTTCTCATCCTGAGACACAGCACACAAGATGGTCATGGAGGAAAGATTTTAGCTTTTTCTAAATTAAATGAATAGGAATGACTGTTCTCAAGCTGGTTGATGAATGTTGTACAGACGTACGTTTGGTCTTACTAGATGTTTATTGGCATCCATGATTTGGTTTCATCCGCGCCCTCCATTCACCCAGCAGTCTGGAATACACTTTCTCCCATAGAGCATCCTCAGTTGCACCACATGATCCAAAACATAAGATAATTACAGATGTTAATTATATTGAATATTTTTCCTATACTTTGTGGATGGCTGATCGCTGCAGCTTAAAAAAAAAAAAAGAAACATTTATATTGCGCTTTTCTCCTGGCGGACTCAAAGTGCCAGAGCTGCAGCCACTGGGACGCGCTCTATAGGCAGTCGTAGTGTTAGGGAGACTTGCCTAAGGTCTCCTACTGAATAGGTACTGGCTTACTGAACCCAGGTCGCCTGTATCAGAGGCTGAGCCCTTAACCATTACACTATCCAGCCACCAGCTTAGTTGCTACATTTATGGAATTCAGCTTTACTATTCATGAAAGTGTCTTTTTTTGTCAATATCCTGATCTCAAGAAGCTCCAGATTGGCATTTATGGCCAGGCAGTTGAGGAAATCAAGATGAATGTTTTCCAATGGAACAAACACCCATGGATGACTGGGAAACAAAAAGTTTTAATAGTTTTAACCTTAGGCCCTATTTACACTTAAAGAGAACCAGAGACGAAGCACTCTCATGTACCGTATATGCTCGCAAGCAAGCCGACCCGCATATAAGCCGACCCCCCAACTGTTTCCTGGAAAACCAGGAAAAAATGATTGACCCTCATATAAGCCGGGGGTAGGAAATGCTGGCCGTGTGATCCCTCCCCAGTGTGTCCCAGTATAGTTAGTATAGTGCCCAGTATAGGTAGGTAGTGCCCAGTATAGCTAGTGAAGTGCCCAGTATAGCTAATATAGTGCCCAGTATAGCTAGTATATTGCCCAGTATAGCCAGTATAGTGCTCAGTATAGCCAGTATAGTGCTCAGTATAGCCAGTATAGTGCCCCAGTATAGCTAGTATAGTGCCCAGTATAGCTAGTATAGTGCCCCAGTATAGCTAGTATATTGCCCAGTATAGCTAGTATAGTGCTCAGTATAGCTAGTATAGTGCCCTGTATAGCTATTATAGTGCCCCAGTATAGCTAGTATATTGCCCAGTATAGCTAGTATAGTGCTCAGTATAGCTAGTATAGTGCCCCAGTATAGCTAGTATATTGCCCAGTATAGCTAGTATAGTGCCCCCCATAGCTAGTATAGTGCCCCATTATAGCTAGTTTAGTGCCCCCCATAGCTAGTATATTGCCCAGTATAGCTAGTATAGTGCCCCCCATAGCTAGTATAGTGCCCCATTATAGCTAGTTTAGTGCCCCCCATAGCTAGTATATTGCCCAGTATAGCTAGTATAGTGCCCCCCATAGCTAGTATAGTGCCCCATTATAGCTAGTTTAGTGCCCCCCATAGCTAGTATATTGCCCAGTATAGCTAGTATAGTGCCCCCCATAGCTAGTATAGTGCCCCATTATAGCTAGTTTAGTGCCCCCCATAGCTAGTATATTGCCCAGTATAGCTAGTATAGTGCCCCCCATAGCTAGTATAGTGCCCCATTATAGCTAGTTTAGTGCCCCCCATAGCTAGTATATTGCCCAGTATAGCTAGTATAGTGCCCCCTAATAGCTAGCATAGTGCCCCCCGCCTCAAGCAACCCCCGTCCCCCCGCGGCCGCCGCTGCTTTTAGCTTACCCTGCGGCTGCCGGCTTCCTCTATTCCCCTCTCCGTCTCCCGGGCATGTAAATAGTTCACAGCAGCTCGCTCCACGGCGGCTGCTGTGTGATGACAGGAAGCTGTAGGGAGAGCGGCTTCCTGTAACGGCGATGTGTATCGCCGTTACTATGGAAACCACTCTGCCTACAGCTTCCAATCCTGTCATCACACAGAAGCCGCCGTGGGGCGAGCTGCTGTGATCTATTTACATGCCCGGGAGACGGAGAGGGGACTATTGGAAGCCGGCAGCTGCAGGGTAAGCTAATAGCAGCAGCAGCGGCCGTGGGGGGGGGGAAGAGGGCGGCCTACGACCACCGACCAACGTGACTCGCAAGCAAGCCGACCCCCCAACTTTTGGCCCACTTTTGAGGGGTCAAAAATTCGGCTTGCTTGCGAGTATATACGGTATTTTATTACATTTATCAGTGGGAACATGACAGTAAACACCTACCATGCTTTTAGTTTTATTCTTCTCTGCCTAATCTGTCTGTTATCAGCTGTGATAAGAATCCCCGACTGAGCATTCAGTCTAGGTTTGACCTGGAATCATTACAGCTGAGTCACTCTTCTGTGGAGTCTTTTCAAGCTCAAGCCTGCCCCCTTATGGCTCAGCTTTCCTGCTTTGCATACTCAGAGCTCTGATGACATGGGAGGGGCTGCTGCTGCCAAGAAGCTCTGAAACAGACAAGTGTATCTGTGTGCACTGTGCAGCCAGTCATTATCTACTGCAGTTTAATTTCTATGAGAGACACTTCCTACAGGCAGCCACACAGCATGCCAGAATAATAGTTAAAAGCACACAGATGAAAGGCTGCAGCAGCCCTGATTGTCTATAGTCTCATAGAGGCTAGACAGCACATCCAGAACAGCTTATAACCTGGAAGCAGAAGGGATATGAGCCGGCGGCCATATTGGATTTTTCCTGGAGCAATAGTTGATAAAAAAACACTCAAAAAGTCACACCAGAGCGGTGAAATTATCAGGTAGAGCATTTATTCTTTACAAGCTATCAACTGATATGTTTATTTTGTGTGAATCGTTCATCTCTGGTTCCCTTCAATGCATTGTGTTGAGTTGCACTGAGTTGTGTTGCATTGTGCCGCATTGCATCCCATTGCCAAAATGGGATGCAACGCAACACAACTTAATGCAACTCAACACAATGCAAAATAGGGTCTAAAGGGAACCTTAAGTGAGAGGCAAATGAAGGCTGCCATATTTATTTCCTTTTAAACAATTCCAGTTGCCTGGCAGTCTCTTTGGCTGCAGCAGGGTCTGAATCACACACCTGAAACAAGCAAGCAGCTAATCTAGTCAGATTTTTGCCAGAACCATCTGGTCTGCATGCATGTTCAGGGTCTATGGCTAAAAGTATTAGAGGCAGAAAATCAGCAGGACTGCAAGGCAGCTGGCATTGTTTAAATTGATATAAATATGTCAGCCTACATATCCCTCTCACTTAAAGAGAAATTGTAGTGAAATATAAATATATTCATTTACAAATTATTTAGTCAATGTTTGCTCATTGTAAAATATTTTCTTTCCCTGATCTACATTAGGGAATTTTTCACAGGTGGCAACATCTTTAGTCCTGCCATGTGATATCTGAGAGTTCTACGCAGAGGGAGATAGTGCTTGCTTGGTAGTTGTAAAAAGCCTTTATTACCTACAATGCAACAAGGTTCACAGACGGCTAACTGCCAGGGCCATGGCTCTGGCATCACACTTTGGGAGGGGTTTCACCACAATATCAGTTATAGAGATCTCCCTGATCTATTTGAGAAAAGGTAAAGGGGAAAGAGGGTATGAGCTACTGATTGGGATAAAGTTCAATCCTTGGTTAAAGTTCCTCTTTAAGGTTGCCTTTAAACATGGCAGAAAGAAAGTAGAAAATTACTAGAGAGAACATGATGAAGTCAATAGATTGACACAGGAAGAGAGAAAGTACTGGTAGTTTCAGTGCATTTGCAGTTTCAGTACATTTGCCCCAAGACCCCTTTCACATGGGAGGCTGAACTGCACCCTTGTCAGACAGATGAGGCTCGTATCTGCAGGCCACTGAGCGCTGTCTTGCTGCAATGTAATGCCGGCCAGGCCTAAGTGGATCAATATTGATTTTGACCTCAATTATTTTCTGAAATGACCATCCACTGCCTTGAACCCTTTTTTCTTCTTTTTCTTCACATTCAGGATTAAAACAGTGGTGGCAGATTTTTGTTTGTGAATGTCCTCATCCCATGATAAGGAAAGTTCACTGGGTATGAAAAGGGTTGCCAAGTAGCACATGGATATTTTAATATGTTACTATTAGTAATTACTTGTCAAATGTCATTCTTTGTACAAAGGGAAGTATCCGGCCTTCCTTAGGGTACAAAAAACTGCATACAAATGTTTGGATGTGTCATCTCAGATTAATTAGATCAAATCAAACATAGCTTTATTGTCATGACCAAGATTCATACAGGATTTGCCAAAGCAAGGGGAAATGGGGGGCATGAAAGGGGTTGGGGTAGGGGTACAATGGGTAAGCAGTCCGTGAACATTTTTAGGTGTACAATCCATTTATGCTCCTCTCAGTATGTGGCATGCTGTGACATAGTAGATCGTCACATTGGATTCCTCTTCTCCTAGTAGAATGTAGAGTTTTCTCTCATCTTCTGCCTAGTAAATGAAAGTCTGGAAAAAGTTTCATCAGTTTCTTTAAGAAGGTTTCCCTGGTTGCAGTATATTTGGGGCAGTGCAGCAGGAAGTGATTCTCATCCTCAGGCAGGTTTCACACTGCTAACCGGCATTGTTAACCTATTTTGGTTCCTGGACGTAGGAACTACGTCCAGGCACCATGTGCACTCCCGCGGCCGATTGCGCGCGTGCACGCGCACTCCCGGCCGCAGATCGTTAGCCCAGGAATCAGTGAATCGGGCCATCGTGCCCGATCGCTGATTCCTCTCCCCCGCAGAAAAAGCGACAGCTTCTCTTGGAAGCTTAGCTTTTTCTGGCAGTTGTGTCCCTGTAACGATCGGTGTCAGCACACAGAGAGAATCTGATTATTGGTGATCTGCAGTATCACCAAGAATACAGATATATACCCGATTATTGATGATCTGCAGAATCACCAATAATACAAGTATAACTAACTTCTGGACACCTATATAGTGTGAGTGTTTGGTGCAACAGTAATGACTTTGAGTGGGACCACCCGAGGAGCAGGTTGTCCTTGGCAGTATGAGAAATACCTCCCTCTAGGAGGTGCAGAGACCTTCCAACAGCCTGAGACTTCCTAAGGGGTGGAGCCCCAGGAAGGCCCTGTGGCTAAGTGACACCTAGAAGGTGGGCGTCACAAGCAGGACTGGAGACTAATCTCTCAATGGAGAGGGATAGCTCGCAAGGTCGGGCAGGCTAGGGCGGCAACACACGGGCAGATAAGGTACAGAGACAGAAGGCTGATTCGGTAACCAGGAACAGGCAGGGTTGGCAACAAGTAATCAGATATGCGTAGGTACCAAATCAGAAAGCAGAAGTATAGTCAGGAATGCAATAGGTCATAACAGATATCAAACAATGCCTAGTCTTGGGTGTGAGGTCCGTGGTCTCAACACCTTGAAACTAGTCTGAAGTATAATACAATGGTAACACAGTATCCCTAGTCTTGGGTGTGAGGTCCGTGGTCTCATCACCCTGGAACTAGTCTGAAGTATAACACAATGGTAACACAGTATCCCTCATCTTGGGTGTGAGGTCCATGGTCTCAACACCCTGGAACTAGTCTGAAGTATAACACAATAGTAACACAGTATCCCTAGTCTTGGGTGTGAGGTCCGTGGTCTCAACACCCTGGAACTAGTCTGAAGTATAACACAATAGTAACACAGTATCCCTAGTCTTGGGTGTGAGGTCCGTGGTCTCAACACCATGTAACTAGTCTGAAGTATAACACAATAGTAACACAGAAGTAATCTGGCTCAGTGTGAATTCCCAGGTCCTCCTGGTTCTAACACACTGTGGGATCTGACTATGGTCTGAGTGCTTTCACGTAAGTGTTCGCAACGGCAGACAACTTGAGACTGACCAGCAATAACTATATATAGAGCGGCGCTCCCCGGCGCCACCCATCGCTGATCAACCAATAGCCACTCGCTCTGAGATCAGCTGACCAACCTGGTTTGAGCAAAGACACATGGAATGATCTTACACCTCGCATGCTGGTAGGGAGATCAATAGCATAAGTGACATTATTAATTTTTCTGGTCACTGGAAAAGGACGTATGAATCTAGGGCCCAGTTTGGGTGACAGTTGTTTCAGAGCCAAATGTCGTGTAGACACCCAGACCAAATCCCCTGGAGAGAACTCCCATTCTATGGAACGTCTCTTGTCAGCCTGTTTCTTCTGGTTCTGAAAAGCCTTCCCCAAATTTCTTTTAACCATTCCCCAAATTTGTTTCAAGGCCCTCTGCCAATCATCCAGGGCTGGAAACGGAGAAGATGCCACTGGCAATGGGGCAAACTTGGGTGACCTTCCCGACACCACCTGAAATGGGGAAAAGCCTGAAGAGGAACTTTTCAGATTGTTGTGTGCAAATTCTGCAAATGGCAAAAACTTTACCCAGTCGGTTTGTGCATCTGCAACATAACATCTAAGAAACTGTTCCAGGGACTGGTTGACTCTTTCGGTCTGGCCATTGGTCTGTGGGTGGTAGCCTGATGAAAAGGAAAGATCCATGTCTAACTGATGGCAGAATGCCCTCCAAAACTTAGATACGAATTGAACTCCCCGATCTGACACTACATTTTCCGGAATGCCATGCAGCCGGAAAATGTGCTGTATGAAGAGATCAGCCAATTCCTGGGCCGAGGGAAGTCCTTTCAGGGGGACAAAATGAGCCATCTTACTGAATCTATCAACTACCACCCAAATGACTGTCATGCCCTCAGACCTGAGGAGTTCTCCCACAAAATCCATGGAAAAATGGGTCCAAGGTTCACTCGGAACTGGTAACGGCTGCAACGTTCCAACAGGTGCCTGACGGGAGGGTTTGCTCCTAGCACACACTGCACACTCTCTTACAAACTCCTTACAGTCTGTTGCCAATGACGGCCACCAAGCACATCTAGCAAGCAGGTCCTAAGTTCTGGTGGCCCCAGGATGCCCAGCATTCTTGTGGGAATGAAACAGCTACAACAGTTGTAGGCAAAAAGGCAATGGCACAAACAGAACCCCCTCAGGCTTCTCCTCTGGAACATCCTGTTGGAATGGACTCAGAGTGACAGTCCAGTCTTTCCAGGTCTCAGTGGCTGCCAAGACCACCTTCTGAGGTAGAATGGTCTCAGGGGCTGAGGGCTGTGCTGTCTCAGGCTCAAAACACCTGGATAAGGCATCGGCCTTGATGTTCTTACTACCAGGGGTATACGTAATTACAAATCTGAATCTCGAAAAGAACAACGACCACCGGGCCTGTTGGGGGCTAAGTCTCTTAGCGCCCTCTATGTACTCTAAATTTTTGTGGTCCGTGTAAACTGTGATGGTGTGTTCTGCCCCCTCTAGCCAATGTTGCCATTCCTCAAAGGCCAACTTGATGGCTAGAAGTTCCCGGTTGCCGATATCATAGTTTTTCTCTGCGGGTGAAAACCTACGGGAAAAATAGGCACATGGGTGGAGTTTTCCCTGCAAACCAGAACGCTGAGACAACACAGCCCCCACCCCTACCTCTGAGGCATCAACCTCCACGATAAAGGGAAAGGTGACATCTACATGTCTCAATATGGGTGCAGAACAGAGTGGAAAAAGCAGCATGGGATTCTGCGGACCAGTGGTGAGTATCTGCACCTTTCTTGGTGAGACTGGTGAGAGGCGAGATCACCGTAGAGTACCCCTTTATGAACCTCCTGTAGTACTTGGCGAACCCCAAAAATCTCTGGAGTGCCTTCAGTCCCACAGGCTGAGGCCACTCCAAGACAGCAGAAACCTTTCCAGGGTCCATAGAGAGGCCAGAGGTCGAGATAATGTACCCCAAGAAGGCGACAGAGGTCACTTCGAAAATGCATTTTTCCAATTTAGCATACAGCAGATTCTGTCTCAATTTCCGTAACACAAACTTAACATGTTTCCTATGCTCTTAGAGGTTGGATGAAAAAATCAGTATATCGTCTAGATACACCAAGACGAACCTGCCCAACACCTCCCTGAACACCTCGTTAATCAGCTCCTGGAAGACGGCCGGGGCGTTACAGAACCCGAAGGACATCACCAGGTATTCGTAATGCCCGTCGGGTGTGTTAAAGGCCGTCTTCCATTCATCACCGTCCCTGATACGTACAAGGTTGTATGCACCCCTCAAATCCAGTTTCGAGAAAATTTTTGCATTGGTGACCTGAGTAAACAAATCGTCAATTACAGGCAAAGGATAGCGATTTTTTTTACTGTAATCTTATTTAAGCCCCAATAATCAATGCAGGGACGGAGGCCTCCATCCTTCTTTTTCACGAAAAAGAATCCTGCCCCTGCTGGTGACTGAGAGGGACGAATAAAACCTTTAGCCAAATTTTCTCTGATGTATTCTTGCATAGCCAATTTCTCTGGCCCAGACAAATTATAGAGATGACCTCTAGGGGGCATACAACCAGACCTGAGATCGATGGGACAATCAAAGGGACGGTGGGGAGGAAGTTTATCCGCTGATTTGGGACAAAACACGTTTGCAAATTCTGAATACTGGCTTGGCAAACCTTCCACCTGAATCTTGGTGTTACCCAAGGTTACCTTCGCTAAACAATGATGATGGCAATGGGTAGACCAGCTCGTTAGCTGACCTGAAGCCCAATTGATCTGAGGGGAGTGAAGTTGTAACCATGGCATGCCAAGAATGATCGTGGAAGTTGTCATCCGCAAAACCAGAAATTGTAGGCTCTCTCTATGTAACACCCCCACCGTGACCCTTAACTCTGGGGTCTGAGACAGAGGGTATTTACTCTGCAGAGGAGAGTCGTCTACTGCAGTGACCAGAATCTGTTGATTCAAAGGGAAGATAGGAATCCCCAATTTCTTCGCAAATTCGTAATCCATAAAGTTGGCTGCTGAGCCAGAGTCTAGGAAGGCTTCAGTAGCAACTGTTTGATCCTCCCACGATATAGAACAAGGGAGGAGCAAACGTTTATCGTTTAGAGGTAAAGACTGCGCGCCTAGGGTATTACCTCCGACTACACCTAGGCGGCAGTGCTTCCCGACTTTTTGGGACAATTCTGCACTCTGTGACCCTCCTTTGCACAGTATAAACAGGGCTGTTCTGTTTTTCTGCGATTCTGCTCCACCTGGGACAATTTTGACTGACCAATCTGCATTGGCTCCGGCGGAGGTGAAGCGGGTGGAGGAGAGGCGTAGGAAACATATCTCACATTGTTCCTACTCCGAGTCTGCCTCTGGTAGCGTAGACGACGATCAACCCTGACTGCTAATGAAATGGCCTCATCAATAGACTTTGGCTCAGGATGTCCCAACATTAGATCAGAGACCGCGTCTGACAACCCTGACAAAAAACAGTCCAGAAGTGCAAATGACCCCCATCTAGCTGATACTGCCCATTTCCTGAACTCAGCTGCATAAATTTCAACCGGATCCTTGCCTTGCCGCAAAGTCTTGAGCTTCCGCTCAGCGGTAGAAGCAATTCAATTCACTTTATTGTCATTGTGTAACACAACGAAATTACTTTTCATGACAACCCCACGGTGCATATAGGGAACATAGTGATAGTAACAAGGAAGAGAAGAAATTATACAAGTATGCCAGGTATTACAGATGTTTAAACAATTTGTACACAGTGTTAATTATTTCAGAGAGGATTCAGAGTTTATCAAGTTTATGGCGGATGGGAAAAAGCTGTCTTTCAGTCTGTTTGTGTGTGTGCGGATTGATCTAAAACGTTTACCTGATGGAAGGAGCTCAAACAGGGCATTTCCAGGGTGAGTGTTGTCCTTGATAATGTTTTTGGCCCTTCTCAAGCTGCGAGTATTATACAAAAGTTCCAGTGATGGTAGTTCAGTGCCAATAATGGCTTCTGCTGTTTTAACAACTCGCTGCAGGGCTTCTCTAGTAGCCTTCGTGCAGCTGTTGTACCAGGCCGTCATGCAATTGGTCAGAACGCTTTCTATAGTGCATCTGTAGAAATTAACCAGCAGCTTCTGTGGGAGGTTAGCGCTCCTTAGTTTTCTCAGAAAGTAGAGGCGTTGTTGTGCTTTGCCAGTTAGAGCTAAAGCATTGTCAGCCCAGGACAGGTTCTCTGCGATGGTGACTCCCAAAAATTTGAAGCTGGAAACTCTCTCCACAGCCTCTGCATTGATCATTAGCGGTAGGTGAGTAGTCTTTTTGGTAATAATTTCTTTGGTCTTCTTTGTATTTAATAACAGGTTGTTAATGTCGCACCATGCAATCAGGTTCCTAACTTCTTCTCTGTATGCAGCTTCCTCATTGTCTGATATAAGCCCAATGACAGTCGTATCATCTGCAAACTTAACAATTACGTTTGAGGTATGGATAGGCTGGCAGTCATGGGTGAAAAGTGCATAGAGGAGAGGGCTTAATACACAGCCCTGTGGCACGCCAGTGCTCAGGGTAAGGGTGGAGGATGTCTGTTTTCCTAGTCTGACAGTTTGAGGGCGATTAGTAAGGAAGTCCAATAACCAAGTACATATGGAGGGAGCAAGACCTAGTGCATGGAGTTTGTTGGTCAGCTGGCTAGGTACAATGGTGTTAAATGCTGAGCTGTAGTCAACAAAGAGCATCCTAACATAGGAGTTGGGCTTTTCCAGGTGTGAGAGGGCAGCATGGAGAGCTACACAGATGGCATCCTCAGTCGATCTATTTGTTCGGTAAGCAAACTGGTGTTGGTCTAGATTTGCTGGGATGGAGGCCTTCATGCGATGACAGGGGTTAGAGCAACTGGTCGATAATCATTAAGACAGGTTATCCTAGGATTTTTTGGGACTGGCACAATGGTTGTAGATTTAAGGCATGATGGAACTACACCCAAGGACAGAGAGAGGTTGAATATTTGTGTAAAAACTTTCGCTAGTTGACCAGCACAGGCCTGGAGCACACGTCCTTGCACACCATCAGGACCTGCAGCTTTCCTGGTGTTGATATTTGTGAGTGCTTTCTGCACTTCATGTATGTGAAGGATTAATGGCTGTGAGTCTGTAGTGGGCCCAAAGTTGACTGGAGGCCAATTGTTGTCTTTTTCAAATCTAGCAAAGAAGTTGTTAAGTTCCTCTGCTAGGCTGGGGATGTTATTGTCCAGTGTATATTGAGTGCTATTCTTCTTTTTGTAATCTGTGAATAGTTGAATGCTTTGCCACATCCTCCTTGGGTTTGAGTCATTTTCAAAGTTTTCCTCAATCCTTTGTTTGTATTTAAGTTTTGCATTTCGTATGCCTTTTTTCAGACTTGCTCTGGCTGAAGAATATGCGTCTTTGTCCTGTATTTTAAAAGCTTTGTTTCTATTCTTTAGAAGTCCCTTGAGTTCTTTTGTTATCCATGGTTTATGATTTGGGTAAACCGTAATTCTTTTGTTGACAGTGATGGTGTCCACACAGAAATTAACATATGACAATACAGAGGAAGTACTCGTCTCCAGGTCTGTTTCATGAAAGAAAATATCCCAATCCGTATTTTCAAAGCAATCTTGGAGCTGAGAGACGGCAGTCTCAGGCCAGACTTTAACAGACTTGCTAATTGGTTTAGCAGTGTTAAAAATGGCTTTGTATGCGGGAATAAGAAACAAAGATAGATGGTCAGACTGTCCCAGTGGGGGGCGTTGGGTGATCTTATAGGCACTTTTTATGTTTGTATAGACATGATCCAAGGTGTTTTCTCCTCTGGTTTTACAGTCCACATGCTGATAAAATCTGGGAAATACCTTCTTAAGATTTGCTTGGTTAAAATCTCCAGCAATGATGAAAATTGCATCAGGGTGTAAATTCTGTTGCTTACTAATGATATCAAACAGTTGTTCATTTACTGACTTAGTATTGGCATGAAGTGGAATGTATACTGCCATAATTATAATAACTGTATGTTCCCTGGGTAGGTAAAACGGTCGACATCTCAGCATTAAATATTCCACATCAGGTGAACAAGACTTGTTGATTATGGTTACGTTAGTGCACCAAGCATTATTGATATAAACACATAGTCCTCCACCTGTTTTCTTGCCAGAATCATGTGTTCGAACAGCACGGTGTAGTGTGTGACCTGCAAGCTCAACTGCAGCGTCTGGTATGGAGGGGTCCAGCCATGTCTCCGAAAAAATCAAAAGGCAACAGTCTCTCATAGTTTTATACGTGGAGATATCCAGTCGGAGCTCATCCATTTTATTTGCGAGGGATCTCACATTTGCAAGCAGTGCGCTAGGAAGAGGGGTTTTATGTGGAGTAGCTCTCAGTCTAGTTAGCAGTCCTGATCGCTTACCTCTCTTTTGTTTCCTCTTGCTTCGCTTTCTGCCCCGTCTATTTCCGAGGATAGCAGTGGTTAATGAAAGACCCGGTGATCAAAGAATCTCCTGCGGTATTGATTCCGTGTTAAAGTAATCTCCTGTGCTGCTTGATCCGATCTGTAGAAGCTCCTGGCGTTTGTAGTGGATGCTGGCCTTTGCTTGTGAGGCGGTGAAGGTCAGTAGGAAGAAAATTAATAGAAGAGAGCACCAATGTGGGTAGCATGAAGCCGCTGCGTCTGTGCACGCCGCCATCGTACTTGGTCTGGGCTGCAGATGATGGTTCTTGTGCTTGTGCTGCAGATGATGGTTTGTGCTGCAGATGATGCTGATCTCCAGAAGGGAGAAAGAGCAGAGAGAGCAGAGAGATGTTACCTGCTTCACAGCCACAACCAAGCAATGTCCAGATCATCATAAATTATAGCCATTGCTTTAAAAAATTCCTCAACTGAAGTTAGGGCCTCATGCCCTGTCTGGAGACTATATGCCCAGGTCTGGGAATCCCCTGACAACAGAGTCTTAATAAAAGTAATTCTCTGTGCCACGGTTCCTGATGAATTAGGCCTTAACTCAAAGTATGAAAACACTCGATTTCTAAAATTCTGAAAGTCAGATCTGTGACTAGAAAACCTTTTGGGCACAGGCATAGGTAAGTCTGTACCTGGAGGAGATTGCACTGTATTCACAGCCGTCTGAAGGACTTGTACAGACCCAGACAAAGTGTTGATCTGGGGCTGATGACTGTCCAGCACTCGGATGTAATTTTCCACCGAGGTGGTGAGTGCATCAAGACGGCTGTTAAGTGCGTCTATTTTGTTTTTATGGTCTGCCGTTCTGTAACGATCGGTGTCAGCACACAGAGAGAATCTGATTATTGGTGATCTGCAGTATCACCAAGAATACAGATATATACCCGATTATTGATGATCTGCAGAATCACAGATAATCCAAGTATAACTAACCTCTGGACACCTATATAGTGTGAGTGTTTGGTACAACAGTAATGACTTTGAGTGGGACCACCCGAGGAGCAGGTTGTTCTTGGCAGTATGAGAAATACCTCCCTCTGGGAAGTGCAGAGACCTTCCAACAGCCTGAGACTTCCTAAGGGGTGGAGCCCCAGGCTGAATAGCAGGAAGGCCCTGTGGCTAAGTGACACCTGGAAGGTGGGCATCACAAGCAGGACTGGAGACTATTCTCTCAATGGAGAGGGATAGCTCGCAAGGTCGGGCAGGCTAGGGCGGCAACACACGGGCAGATAAGGTACAGAGACAGAAGGCTGATTCGGTAAACAGGGACAGGCAGGGTTGGCAACAAGTAATCAGATATGTGTAGGTACCGAATCAGAAAGCAGAAGGATAGTCAGGAATGCAATAGGTCATAACAGATATCAAACAATGCCTAGTCTTGGGTGTGAGGTCCGTGGTCTCAACACCCTGGAACTAGTTTGAAGTATAATACAATGGTAACACAGTATCCCTAGTCTTGGGAGTGAGGTCCGTGGTCTCAACACCCTGGAACTAGTCTGAAGTATAACACAATAGTAACACAGTATCCCTCATCTTGGGTGTGAGGTCCGTGGTCTCAACACCCTGGAATTAGTATAACACAATAGTAACACAGAAGTAATCTGGCTCAGTGTGAATTCCCAGGTCCTCCTGGTTCTAACACACTGTGGGATCTGACTATGGTCTGAGTGCTTTCACGTAAGTGTTCGCAACGGCAGACAACTTGAGACTGACCAGCAATAACTATATATAGAGCAGCGCTCCCCGGCGCCACCCATCGCTGATCAACCAATAGCCACTCGCTCTGAGATGTTTAATATAAAAAGAAAACATTACAATAAAAAAATGTAAATATTTACCTAAGGGTCTAAACTTTTTAAATAATGTAAAGATGAAATATTTCTATATTTTTTTTATTTTAAACTTGTAAATAGTGATAGATGCAAAACGGAAAAAATGCACCTTTATTTCCAAATAAAATATTGTCGCCATACATTGTGATAGGGACATAATTTTAACGGTGTAATAACCGGGACATATGGGCAAATACAATACGTGAGTTTTCATTATGGAGACATGTATTATTTTAAAACTATAATTGCTCTAAACTGAGAAATAATGATTTTTTCCGTTTTTTTCTTATTCTTCCTGTTAAAATGCATTTACAGTAAAGTGGCTCTTAGCAAAATGTACACCCCAAAGAAAGCCTAATTGGTGGCGGAAAAAAACAAGATATAGATCAGTTCATTGTGATAAGTAGTGATAAAGTTATAGGCTAATGAATGGGAGGTGAACATTGCTCAAGTGAAAACGACGGAACGCGAATGGGTTAAAGCAGTGTGGACCAGCATCGCACCGCGCAGCTAAAAAATAGCCTTTGGAGATTACCATGACAATGCACAGTAATCCCCCTTCTGGCTGCAAGCCAAGAAGGTAGTGAGGCTCTCTAGCAACTCACTTCCTGTGTCCGAAAATCAAATTGCGTGGAAGTGTATTGGAAAAAAACACTTCCGTGAATGCACGCTGCATTGCGAATACCCCAAAAAATTTCAATTGCAGCATCGCCATAGACTTCCATTTTGCCGCACATCACCGCGCATGTTGCCCTCCAGCGCACTGTTGCTTTTGTACACTTCCCACGGATCGCATCGCTCCAAGCAGGGTATGAAATGCCCCATAAAACATCATAACACAATGCGCCAGTGTGAAAGGGGTCTTAAAGAGAACCTGAACTGAAAATAAAAAGTCAAAATAACCATACACCGGTCATACTTACCTCCTGTGTAGTCTACTACTCAATCTCTTTCTCCTCTCCTGCGTCCCATTTGTCCACTGTGATAAATGGAATTCTCCGTCCTCCATTTTAAAAATGGCCATTACCCCCTAACAGCTTGCTGGTCGGCACACTGTTAAACTGTAATATAACCCACTTGAGCCATAGGGAAACATGGACATTACCTTGCACATTCAGTTGATATTCGGCTGATATATAACTGACAGCAACTGGTATATTTCAGTTCTGACAAAATCTTGTCAGAACTGGAAGGGATCACTGTAAGAAGAAAATGGTGAGCCTCTGAGAGTAACTGACAGTGAGGTTAGTATGTAATATTCATTTGCAGCTATGTCATGTGTTTATTTTAAATCATTTTCCTCACTTCAGGTTCCCTTTAAGGATCTTCTTGTTTTGCTAGGCACTTATTCATTTTATAAGGTGTTGTGTATGTGGCTGTGTTTATCTTTTGCTACTGGTACTAAAGAAATAAGCAAAAAATCTAGAGTTTTAGAGGTACTCTGAAAAAATGTATATGCCCATTGCTTGTTAAAGGACAGTATCGGAATTCAATGACACAAATCAGAATGAAGAAATATGACAAAATTGAAGAAAAGATAGTTTACATCTGATTTCTTCCATTTGATGGTTGAAAATACTTGCTTTGAGAAGTAGAGATTTGTGTTGCCATAGTGCCATCTACTGGTCCAAATAATATTTGCAGTACATTATAAAGCAGCCCCTAGCTCCAATATTGTACAATGGACAATTTCTAACCTTGATTTATCATGCACTATAACTCAGCATCTGCTGCACAGTGATCTGCATTGCTATTTATACATAACACACACATACACTATCTGAAATATGTGCAATGTATAACTAGCAAGAGAAACACATAGAAATGTGTAATGTTGAGAGATGTGCTCTAACGTTTTCTAGAGCAGTGATTTGTAAGGGGGTTGAGAGATTATGAAGATCTTGAGAGATCATGAAGCCAAGACGTCCATGAATACATTTTCAGTTATTAGTGATTTGCAGTTGGTGTAAGTTGTTGACAGTCATTTGGCACATAGGCGTAGTCTTGCATATGCATGGCTGCAGTTCTGGGGCATCACTAGAGATAAACTGGGAATCTGATAATCTCTTAGGGCTGGTTCACACTCAGATCACAAAACACCGATGCAATTTTGCATTACAAATTTTCAGCGATTTCCCGGGGATTGCATTTTGCAATTCTCTTTCAGGGGAATGAGAATAGCACCGGCGTCGTGCCCAGAATGCTGCATGCAGCACGTTTGTAAAGTGAGAATGGCGCCATAGGGATAAATTGTTACAGCGCTTTGCTGATCAGCGGCAATCATCAAAGTACTGAAACACTCCTGAAAACCGGCTAAGTGCGAACCAGCCTTAAGTCTCGTACACAGGTATGCGGCATGTCACCTGGCGGGAACTGGGACCCGATTCCGACATTACATGGCCAAGGCTGTACAGACAGGTCACTCCCCTGCAGGCTGTTGCTAGAGGGGTGGGGTAGAGGAGCAACAGAACAGTGCCAGAGTGACGGAACATGGGGGAAGAACAATGCTCTGACTCAAATCAATCCGCCAGGCTGATCGCTGTCCAAGGCATCAGGGAGCATCGGGGGATGCTGTACACATGCTAGATTAATGCTGATCAGCTGACCCCAGCTATGCTCCGGATTGGTTGAGTGACTGGGGCGGCGCTGTGGAGCGCTCTGGGTATATATAGGACTTGCCTGGCAGTTGCAAGTTGTCTGCTGTTGCGAATGCTTACGTGTGAGCGCTCAGACCCCAGTCAGATCTTACAGTGTGTTAGAACCAGCCGGAGCTGGGAATTCAAGATTCCGTGGATAGCCTTTTTAAGTATTATTGTATTGTGAGACTTGCTTACCATTCTATTAGACTAGTTCCCAGGTGTTGAGACCAAGGACCTCACACCTAAGACTAGGAGATTGCTACATTGCTACTGTTTATCTGTTAGACTAGTTCCCAGGTGTTGAGACCAAGGACCTCACACCTAAGACTAGGATTGACATATATACTGTTACCTGTTATGATCTCTGGCTTTCCTGACCACTCTCCTGCTTACTGATTCGGTACCTTTGCCTATCTGATAACCTGTTGCCAACATTTGACTGTACCCGGATACCGAATCAGTCTTCCGTCTCTATACCTTATTTGTCCGCGTGTGCCGACCTGGCTTGTCTGACTTTTCTGGCTGTCACTCATTCCTTGGGTGATCAGCCTTCCTGTACTGTCCGTGACACTTGCTCTTCAGGTGTTCATTAGCTGCGAGAGTCACCTGCTCCTCAGGAGACCATCTTGCAGCTCAGGCAGTGGTCTCTACCCCTCAGGAGTCCACTGGCTGCAGTATAGTCTGATTCCCAGTCCATCAGGGAATCCTTGGCAGCAGCACAGTCTGTATCTCCTCCACATAAGGAGATCACCTTCAGCACAGTCAGTGGTAACCTGCCCCTCAGGGGTCCACTGGCTGCAGTGCAGTCTGATTCCCTGCTCTTCAGGGAATCCTTGGCTGCAGTAGTGTCTGTATCTCCCGCTCCTCGGGAGAGAACTTCTCTGTATACTGTTGCACCAAACACATTATCACATTGGGTGTCCTGTGTCTAGCTATACTAGTATTATTGGTGATTCTGCAGGTCACCACATAATCAGGTATAGCATCTGTATTATTGGTGATACTGCAGATCACCAATAATCAGAAAAAACTCTGTGTTGCTGACACCAATCGTTACATAGGCTTGGCGAGCAATCACAGAACATATTCATAACACTGCAGTGACCATGTGTGGCTAGTAGGTGGCACTAAAAAAACACTTCTGATCAGGACTCATGACAGAAGTCTCAAACTACTAAAAGTTTGTTTACATGGAAATTAGTATGTTTTACAGACGGTGGATTTTAAAATACCCCGAACATCTTTTCTTCATCCTTATTCAGCAATATAAAAAAATAAATCTCAAGTCAGCTTGTTGAGTTCCACTTCCTACCCCTTCTTCTCTGATTACTACTGCTGTCTTCTCTCCACCAAGACAGCACACCTGTCATCATACATACATCATATATACATTGCTGCTCCTGTCATTATACAGACATTGATATATACATTGATGCTGATCTGAACAGCTGCTGACACTAGCCACTGAGCTATGGGTTCGACTCCCTGCTACTTTCCAGCCTGTCCTTTCCAGACCCTGCTGTGTCTGTATAATACACAATGCTGCCACCCGCCAGCCTCTGCCGTATGACCCGATGGATCATAGCTGTTTTGACATTTACATAATACTGATTATCACGATCCTCTAAACCAGACCAACAATCAGTACACTTCAGCCCTTGGCTCCCTAGTACATGAGAGGGGAGGCCAGCGTGACAGTCACAGAATCTCTAGCAATGCCAATGAAGTTGTTGGAGTGTTCCCAGCCTTAGGATTTATAGCATCCTGTGCAAAGTCTCAGTGATTTATTTGTAAACTATTATTATTATTATTATTTAGTATTTATATAGCGCCGACATATTACGCAGCGCTGTACAGTGTATATATATATATATATATATATCTTGTCACTAACTGTCCCTCAAAGGAGCTCACAATCTAATCCCTACCATTGCCATATGTCTATATTATGTAGTGTAAGTACTGTAGTCTAGGCCCAATTTTTAGGTGGAGCCAATTAACTAATCCGTATGTTTTTGGAATGTGGGAGGAAACCGGAGTGCCCGGAGGAAACCCACGCAGACACGGAGAGAACATACAAACTCTTTGCAGATAGTGCCCTGGCTGGGATTCGAACCAGGGACCCAGCGCTGCAAGGCGAGAGAGCTAACCTCCACGCCACCGTGCTGTCCCTAAATCATCACACATTTACTTTCACAATGTTACAAAATTAATTATACTAAAGGTACCCATTTATGATACAATCTGGGTTGTACAAGATTACCAAATCTATGTTGTAAATGGTAAATTGAATAAACATACGAGTGTCATTCTCAAAGCAGCAGCCATTTTCATTTCACTAATCAAGTAAACATTTTCTTTATTTTATTGTAGACACACTGTATCTTCTGATTATTCTTCCACATAATCACCTACTTTGTTTAAACATTTCTGGTATCTTTTTACAAGTTTTTCAACCCCCTTGTTGTAGTGTCACACCCCTCACCTCTGGCTGGGTTGGAGGAATTGAGGAGGAATGCTGCTGTACAGTTACTGGCATTCTGCAGCCACATGACAAGCAGTGCAGGGAGAGAAGAGATTAAAGAGAAGCCGTAACCCAGAACTGAACATCCCAATCAGTAGCAGATACCCCCTTTCACATGAGAAACCTTTTCCTTTTCTCAAATTGATCATCAGATGGCTCTGTATGGCTGATTTTGTAATAAAACCCCTCCCACAGTGTGATGTCAGCGCCTTACAGCACTGAGGACCTGACATCACACTGTTGGAGCCTTGTTGAGTTGTAGGAAATAACAGCTGTTCACAACTGTTTCCAACTGACAAAAAAGCAAGCAGCATCTCCTTCCAGTGACATCACCTGCCAGCAGTAAAAATGTCACCATGTGATAAATGTCAGAATGTAAATCAGGGAGAGGAAATATTTGACAATGAGCAAACACTGACTAAATCATATATACATAATAATTGTAAAAATTAAGCACTTTTTATTACATTATTTTCACTGGAGTTCCTCTTTAACTTGACAGATGCAAATTAAATTACACAGAAATAATACTTTGCATGGTAGATGAAAGCTAACGGCTGTGCTGCTAATTTCTGGAGGACCCTCCTTTTTGAAAAGTTACTTTAGTTAGTAATATTACATAGAAGTGGTAGGATTGTTCAATCAAGATTGTATCATTCATAGGCAGCTGTGGCCGAACATATACAACAGATTTATCTTGATACAGCCAAGCTAGAGTTCTTCCTGAGCTACACATGTTCTCAGATATTCCTTTCTTCCTACACTTTGTATACAAGCTACCTATAAAATGCTTAATTTCAGCTAGTCTTTATTTTATTGATTATTTATGGTGTTTAATTTATATTATGCTGACCACCTCGGGTATATTTAAGGTATAAATGGATGAAGATACTAAACGTTTTATATATATATATATTATATATATATATATATATTTTTAATTTATTTATTTATTTATTTTAATTGTAAGGTATGTTTTTCTTTTATTCTACAGAAGATAATTAACAATATAGATGTATTGTGTTAGACTTTTGTTATCTAAGATCTTACTGTGAGCCTCTGTATACATTTTTTCCAGACACTGTATCAAATTAATGGAGCGGGCTGTGACCCATAAAAAGTGAAAAAAAATTTCAATCCTAACACGGTCAGTGGTTTACTACCTCAGGAATGCTGAGTTTTATTCCCAATCTAATATTAATGCAATTCTTTACCATCTTTTCTTGGGGTGCCTCTTACCTACCAGTTTTCTGCCAGGAAAGATTTTATGGCTGTAATTCCTTATCTTCATTCCATATCAGTGAAGGTTACTCTATAATCCGACAATTGTCCGAAAAGAGAGAAACTGTCATTTGCATGCCTGAAGATTAACTCTTTCAGGCAGTAAAGAAAAAAAAAGGAACACAGCGTAGTTCAGCAATACAATGTGTATCTGGCCCACTGCTGGGCAGCCGGATTTCATTCCTCCTTGATACATACTGACAGCATGTCACATGACGCTGCTCTGGCCATGGAGACCCAATGCTGGAAGCAGTGATTAGGTGAGATAACCCTCTCGCTTAAGCCCACTTGCAACTCTGCAGGGAGGAAAGAAAAGAAGAGAGGAATGTACCTCGCGGTCTGCAGCCTGTGGTCCGAGCCACGGACGTTTGCCCAGCTCTGGCCTAGTTATCAATACGGTATGTTTTGCACTGTACATACACATTTATCTCATCATGTTACATGTCGCCTCGGGTAGATTTAATTCTTCTAGTTGTTTTGAAAAACACCTATTTGCCTTTTCCCTAACAGAATTGATTTAATAGTAAGAAAAAAATAGATAATATTTGTTCTTTTAATTATCAGCTGGTAAGGTTACAGAACGTACAGCAACTAATAGACTTTAAACCCTTGTCTCTCGGAAAGTACACAGTGGGGGGGGGGGGGGGGGGGGGGTTGTGTTTTTTTTCTAAAGCAGGAAAACTAAAGAAAAATGTGTTGCTTCATAAACTGAATTTACCTAATTATGTGTGAGAAATTGTCAGAATCACTTTATGCAGCCTGCAGCCTCCTTCCCTGGAAACACACACTTTCAGAACTCTCTTGGATGCTTATGCGATAAAGATTTGCGTGCTGTGCAGCCAATGCTCTTTTGGCGATTGTCCACAGAGATAAATAGTAATCTCTCCAGTGAAGTTCAGCCAGAGTAGGAAAGGGAAAGAAAATCACAACTTAGATCCAAACTGCATCACAGCCTCAACCCAAAATTTACAAGGAACCTGCTGATTGCTACATTGGCCATCAATAGGAATTGTATACCTAAGGAGTCGTGTGTGTGTGTGTGTGTGTGTGTGTGTGTGTGTGTGTGTGTGTGTGTGTGTGTGTGTGTGTGTGTGTGTGTGTGTGTGTGTGTGTGTGTGTGTGTGTGTGTGTGTGTGTGTGTGTGTGTGTGTGTGTGTGTGTGTGTGTGTGTGTGTGTGTGTGTGTGCGTGCGTGCGCGTGTGTGTGTGTGTGTGTGTGTGTGTCTTGGTGGGGTGTGTGCCACAAGTTGTTGAAAGCCACACTTGGTTCCCTTTCACAGTTCAAGAGATTTTCCAGGCATTACTACGTTTATTATTAGAATTACCATAACTTTCTGCTTGACATACACAGTAGTAAGTATGCAGGGTATTACATTTATTGCATCACTCATGCTATTGTTTAAAGAGGAACTCCAGCCTAAACAAACATACTGTCATTACGTTACATTAGTTATGTTAATTAAAATAGATAGGTAATGTAATCTCTTACCCACCCTGTTTTAAAAGAACAGGCCAATGTTTGATTTCATGATGGCAGCCATCTTTTTGGTTGAAAGGAGGTGACAGGGAGCATGAGATACAGTTCCAACTGTCCTGTGTCCTGAGCACCTCTCCCAGTTGCTAGGTAACGTGAATAACAACATAGGAAATCCCGTCATGCTCTGCACAGCACCAGGAAAAAAAAGCCCAGGCTTTGGTAAGAAAAACTAAGTTCTGATGCTGTGAAACTGTTAAAGAAACACCAAGCCTTTTCAGTTCTGCTGAGTAGATTTTTAGTCTGGAGGTTCACTTTAAGAATGTTAAACATAAAGCAGTAACAGTTGGAACGCCCTTCTGCAGTGTAACAGCATAATTACTGCACAAGTTTGTTCCTGGTTCAAACATGGGTTAGAACGCAATCTGTATAGACTTTGCATGCTCTCCCTATATTTTAGTGGGTTTCCTCCGGTTACTCGGATTTCCTCCAACAGCCTAAAACAGAACATATTCACAACACTGCAATGGCAATGTGTGGCCAGTAGAGGGCATCAAATAATAAAGAGAAACTCCAACCAAGAATTGAACTTTATCCCAATCAGTAGCTGATACCCCCTTTTACATGAGAAATCTATTCCTTTTCACAAACAGACCATCAGGGGGCGCTGTATGGCTGATATTGTGGTGAAACCCCTCCCACAAAGAAATTCTGAGTACGTACTCTTGGCAGTTTCCTGTCTGTGAACCCTGTTGCATTGTGGGAAATAGCTGTTTACAGCTGTTTCCAACTGCCAAAACAGCAAGCAGCAGCTACATCACCTGCCAACAATAAAAATGTCACCATGTGATAAATGTCAGAATATAAATCAGGGATTTTACAATGGGCAAACAATGACTAAATCATTTATACATAATTATTGTAAAAATGAAGCACTCTTTTTATTACATTATTTTCACTGGAGTTCCTCTTTAACCCATTTTAGTTCCTGGACGTAGAAACTACGTCCAGGAACCATGCGCGCTACCGCGCACTCCTGCGGCCGATCGCACGCATGCACGCACGCTCCCGGTCTGCGGTTCGTTAGCCAGGCAATCAGTGAATCGGGCTATGGTGCCCAATCACTGATTCCTCTCCCCCGCTGAAAAAGCGACAGCTTCTCTCGGAAGCTGCGCCTTTTCTGGCTGTTACCTCCCCCATGCGTCTCTCTAAGCGTATGTTACGCTTAGAGTGACGTCATGTAAACAAACTCATGGCCGCCATCTTGTGGCCAAAAAGTAATACTACAACTAAAAGTAAAAAAAATAAAAATCAACACACATTTACATTATAAACCTATTGTTTACATCCCACCCTCCCAAAACTACCCAAGTAAAATGTTTAATATAAAAAAAAACATTACAATAAAAAAACAAAAAACATGTAAATATTTACCTAAGGGTCTAAACTTTTTAAATATCAATGTAAAGATGAAATATTTCTATATTTTTTTTATTTTAAACTTGTAAATAGTGATAGATGCAAAAAGGTAAAAATGCACCTTTATTTCCAAATAAAATATTGTCGCTATACATTGTGATAGGGACATAATTTTAACGGTGTAATAACCGGGACATATGGGCAAATACAATACGTGAGTTTTAATTATGGAGGCATGTATTATTTTAAAACTATAATGGCTGAAAACTGAGAAATAATGATTTTTTTCAGTTTTTTTCTTATTCTTCCTGTTAAAATGCATTTACAGTAAAGTGGCTCTTAGCAAAATGTACCCCGAAAGAAAGCCTAATTGGTGGCGGAAAAAAACAAGATATAGATCAGTTCATTGTGATAAGTAGTGATAAAGTTATAGGCTAATGAATGGGAGGTGAACATTTCTCAAGTGAAAACGACGGAACGCGAATGGGTTAAAGTGGATCCGAGATAAACTTTTACTCATTGCATAATTGCGTCCCTTTCCTATAGTTTATAGGGCATTCCTCAAGTCAAATATTTTTTTGTTTTTGTTTTAGTACTTTAATTGCCCTATAAACTAAACAAGCCTCGCCCACAGTTTTCAGAGTGCCAATATAGACAAGTTACTTGTTATAGTTAGTTTTTCATCTCGGATCCGCTTTAAACAGGTCATACAATAAGCCTTGGCACTTGAGTGGACATCATCCAGGGGTCCAGCGGGAAATCGAATGCCATTACGGTCAGGCATCCAAATGAGCCCTTGCAACCAAGATTTTCCAAAATGCCTGGTTACTCCTTTCAACCATTTTTGGCCTGAAATCAATTGCCATGTTGCAGCACTGATTCGACCAATGTACTGTATGTGCACCCTTAGTGACATGACAATATACACAGCGCTATATAAAAACACTACAATACCAATGACAAAGTACTTGACTGTGTATCTAAAGTATTACTCCCTTGTTCAAACCTTAAGTATTTTTTCTGTCTCAGAAATGAGGTCATAAAACTGTTGAGTGTGAGTAGTCTGAAATTCAGTCAACTAGTGTTTATTAGAAATTATTTTCACTAATTCCTGTGGTTGTAGCTCAAAAACTGCTGCATCGATATAGAATCCTATCCTGCCTGACCCTGATTCTGCTCTGACTAATCTTACAGTACTGCAAGTCAAGGTAACAGATGCTACATTCATCTCTCAATGTTTAATCTCGTGTGCATGTTGTTATCAACTAGGAATTTTGATATACAAATACTTAGTTAAAAGGCACACCGACTCCCTCTAAGATGCCTGGTGATTTTGAATAAGGGTTTATGTTAAAGGAAACCTAAAGTGAAATAAAAAATGACAGTTTAACTTTGGGGCTTTTTCCAGCCCCCTGAAGTTCCCCTGGTCCCTCGCTGTCATTCTGAGCTGCTCCAATAAGCAGCAGTGCTCTTGGTCTCGGGGAGCGATCGAGGAGGTGCGAGGCCGCGCATCTATCGTAGCCCGTGACTGGACCAGCCGGCCAGCTTTCAGAAGGGCACTGCTGCTGAACAAAGCTGCGCGGAATGACGCTAAGGGACCAGAAGTGCTTTAGGGGGCTGGAAGAAGCCCCAGGTAAGATAAACTTGCATCCTTTGTTCTCTTTAGGCTCCATTTAAAAGAAATAATAGAGAGCACTTTTTGCCTTACCTTACTAGGGCTCCAGATTAAAATCTGGGCCAGAAAAACATCTGCATGGAGTTTGTAGGTTCTCCCTGTGTTTGTCTGGGTTTCCTTCAGGCATTCTGACTTCCTCCCACATCCCAAAAGCCTACTGGTAATGATAAGGATATTAGACTGTAGTTGTGGTGGGAATTACGGTATATTGTGAACTTCTTTAAGGGACAGTTAGTGACATGACTGTAAAGCACTGAGGAAAATGTCAGCGCTACATAAGTTTACTATAATAATAGCAACAATAATATTATTATTTAGTATTTATATAGCATGACATCTTCCACAGACTATATTGTCTTGTCACTTAGCTACCCCTCAGAGGGGCTCACAATGTAATACCATAGTCATATGTCTATGTATGTATTGTGTAGTGTATGCATCATAGTCTAGGGCTAATTTAGGGAGATGACAATTATCTTATCTGGAGTGATACGGGGAGAACATAAAAACTCTGTGCAGATAGTGCCCTGGCTGGGATTTGAACCAGGGACCCAGCACTGCAAGGCAAGAGTGCTAACCACTATGCCACCAGGCTGATATAGAAAGAGGCAGAGGAATCAAGAGCTCTGAAGGGTGAAGGACACCTTCAAAGGAAACAAAGCCTTGCTTAACACTTCTAAAGCCTACACCATACAGTTGGGGTCACAAATAAAGGTTTTTGACATGTATTTTTTCCTTATGTATGCTACAGAAATTGTGGTCAGTGGCTCATGAATCATGGGATCAGTTGTAAATAGAACCTGCAAAGGGGGAGGAGATGTCTGTTTATGGAAAGCAGGCAAGTGTTTCTGATGCTGAAACCAGGATAATTAATGTACAAAAAATGGGTATCCGGATTAGTTTACTACATACTAGTTTATGTGATCATGGTGCCTCTTTAAAGCAGACTTTGATATTCCCATGTAGCAATTTCTGTTAAAAACACCGTAGAATGACTATGAGCATAAAAACAAGCTAAAATAATGCCTTGCAGTATATGAAGCCAAACTGAAAAGCATAGATTTTTTTTTCCTTAAAAAAGTGGAACTTCCTTCAACATTTTACTTTCCGCTCAACCTACCGTCACTACACTCAATTTGCAATTTTGCTATTCCAACCTCAACCCACCTGTGTTTTTCAGAGTCATTGGATAATCAGCACCACGCAGATGGGGAGGGCTGTGTACAGTTTATACTCTACATTTTTAACATTTTTTCGTGGTTAATTTCAAAAAGTTGATCAGATATTTAGCAATAAAACGTATAATGTAGTTTCACAGTGAAACATTTAGAAAATAAATGAGGTCACGCTGTAAATTTTATGGAGTTTGTCATGGAAGGATGAGGCCACTAATAACAGCTTGGATACTCACAGCTGGCTTGTTCATCAACAGTTGGACAGTCCCGTTCTAAAACATATGTCTCTGAGAAATGCGATCCACTCCTCTGGATAGAGAAACCAAAACAGGAGCTGCCTAAAATGATTAGTCTAAAATGTGAGTCCTACAATGTGGTAACAGATCTATACTCTCATGAAAAGACAGGCTGACATCTGTGAGCTAAATGCATTTCAAAAGAGGGCAGCCTCCTCTGTGCAGTGTCCCTAAACTGAGTCTGCTCTAATAGTATGAATATTGCCACAGATTACTGGTTTTGCAAATTACTAATCCCTTTAGGGATTGTACACAACAAATACTTTTGTGTGTACATGTGTTTCTGCAAATGCATGCATTTTTCTTTAACCACTTAAAGTGCACCAAGTACTACAAAATATATTAACCAGGCTGTTTAACTTTTTGAACTTGCTGCCTGAAAGAATTAATTTTCAGGCATGCAAGTGACAGCTTCTGTCTTGTTGGTACCTTGTTGGGAATATACAGTCGTAAACCTCACTGATAAGCAAATTATAGCCATAAAAGTTTTCCTGGCAGAATACAACTTCTGAGGGCAGGAGAGAGATAGAAAAAGGTCTATAGTTCATGTATTATAAATCTAGGACACTTAACCCTCCTGGCGGTTTGCAAAAAAATCGCCAGGGGGCAGCAAATCTTTTTTTTTAAATTTTTTTTTTTTTTTTCATGTAGCGAGACAAAGTCTCGCTACATGATAGCCGCTGCTCAGCGGCATCCCCCCAGCCCCTCCGATCGCCGCCGGGATCTCCTGGAGGGCTTCCCCCGTCGCCATGGCGACGGGCGGGATGACGTCACCGACGTCATCGACGTCGTGACGTCAGAGGGGACTCCGATCTGCCCCATAGCGCTGCCTGGCACTGATTGGCCAGGCAGCGCACGGGGTCTGGGGGGGGGGGGGGCGGCCGCGGCGAGAGGAATTGCGGCGGATCGGCGGGTAGCGGCGGCGATCGGGCACTGCACGCAGCTAGCAAAGTGCTAGCTGCGTGCAGCAAAAAAAAAATTATGCAAATCGGCCCAGCGGGGCCTGAGCGGTGCCTTCCGGCGGCATAGCCCGAACTCAGTTCGGGCTTACCGCCAGGAAGGTTAATAGACTGCCACTGAGCAGAGACAATAACACATTCAATCTACTTTGGAAATGTTTAAATAAAAAACAAAACCATGGGATATCTAAAAAAGTCATTTTTAGGAGTAGGAGGATAAATACAATTGTTGATCTCATTTGTTTATTTTCACCCCAGGTTCACTTTAAGGACCAAACCAATTTTTTGGGCTGGTTCAGACAGGCATCTGAACCAGAAGCCCATCGTCTCGGTCAAAAGCTTTTCTACTAATAAGCAGAAAAGCATTTGGCAACCTTGGGCAGCATTTGGGCCCTGCATAGCGTTCTGAACCCCACATGGGGACACAGAAGTGCTGCAGTTACAGTAGCTGATCCAGGACGCTGCAAATGTTCTGATTGTCGCAAGACAAAATATCTGAGTTTTAAAGCAGTGCAAAAAGAAACTGTCACGTATGGTAGCCGTGGTGTTGGAAAATATATTTGATAATGTTTGTCTTCCTTTTTGACTGTTCATGTCCTGCTTTTTAGCTGAACCCATCTAGTCTCTCTACTTTCACACGAGAGTCTAAATTGCATGCTTGTCAGTTCAGTTCAGTCTCCTGGCTGCCGGCCACAGTCACCTTCCAGGTGCAATTTCATGTAGTGGAATGGCATTGTTTGTATCCCTATGTGTGTTATCGCTTGTTTACATAATTGCAATTATATTGTAATGGTACATTCACATCTGCCCGTCCACACAATGCGAGGCATGCAGTGCAGTATCAGACAATGTGTACATTTACAGTTGTAGTGAAGCATACTTTCATTACATGTATGCTTCACTGTATGCATCTAATCGCACACCTACCGCACAATGCGACTTTACCCTTCTGTTGTGTTTCAATCCTGTGTTTTTTTTACAGGAAACACAACAATGCAGTGTAAACCTAGCCTTAGGGCCCATTCACACTAGAAGCGCTTTTCTGAGTGTTTTGCGATTGATTAGTGTTTTGTAAAATTGTCTCATTCACTTTCATTAAAATCGCAGCAAAAATCGTGGGAAAAAAATTTCACGATCGCGTACACAAAAATCGCTGCAATTTTTCCGTGATTTTTACAGCGACTTTAATGAAAGTGAATGGAAGTGATTTTAAAAAATGCTAATCAGTTGCAAAACGCGCAGAAAAGCGCTTCTAGTGTGAATGCGCCCTTAGGGCGTTTTTTTTTACTCATCACAACATGACAGGTTTACTTGGAAATGGCATACAGCTCTTCAAACCAGCTTTAGCTGACAAAAACAGGGACCACTCACTATATCACAGTCATATGGTCTCTATTTGGGAGCTCAGACGTTTTCTATAGTAGATGCATTATCATACACGGAACAATGGTTCACTGTTCAAGGCTGATATTTTACAAATAAAACTGTGATACTACTGATCTGCAGAGCACACTACAAAAAAATCTGGTTTTTGTTTGTGTTTCTGATGTACTCTTTTATCCTTTGTGTAGTCAGGACCAAATTTATTTTCTGGACTGCTGCCTACAAAAGGAGATTAACCTGCGGGGGGAACGCTGAGCGAATGGCTAATCTGTAGTAATATAAAGAGAAACCCTGCTGTTTTTGGGACAGTCGTATTGAAACATGTTATTATAAGACAAGAATACCAACATATCAGCTCAAAGGCAACAGAATGATGATAATTGTACTTTATTATTAATATTATACATATGGTAGAATACTGGAGTGTGGTTCTCCACTGTTTTCCTATGCAAAAATATTATATATATATATATATATATATATATATATATACATATATACATATACACACATATATATATATATCATGTATATATGTATATATATATATATATATATGTATATATGTATATATATATATATATATATATAATATGTATATATATATATATATATATATATAATATGTATATATATATATATATATATATATATATATATATACATACAGTATATAAATAGACCGCAAAGCTCACAAACTGGGTAATCGAGTAATTGTGTGTTAGGGTTCGAAAAATGGGCGGAGCCAACACCAGCCAAATACATACCTGGGCAATCAGCTAGTTAAAAATAAATTACCTGCAATCAAGCAGTGACAGGACCTGTGTTTCTTCATATTACACAAAACGTAATGTTTAACCTCATATCCTGTGAGATTGGCTCACAGTGATCATGGGTTCAGGAGCCAATGATATCCTCTCCTGACCGGCTCACAGAGCTCTGCTGTCATAACGACAGCAGGGTGAGTGAGCTTCAGTGATAGGAGAGCGGCGGGATCGCAGGTAGCGGCGGATCCTTGCGGAATGCGGAAGTTGAAATCTACGCCCTGGCAGGCTCAGGCAGACACAAACAGGACATAGATTTCAACTACCACTGCCGAAAGCGATGTTTTAACTGGTGTACAGCTAAATTACTCATAATTTGTTCATGTAGTAGAAAACCTTAGATGGTGAGCACTTTTAAGAGTCAGTCACAAATACAGATGATTTTATAAACTTGCTGATATATTAATGGAGGATATTATGAAATATTGCTGTTGCATAGTTCTCATCTCCTGTACCATTTGAAAAACGAATTTCCATTAGTACATCATAGCCAACTAATGCCTGGCACACACATCCAATTTTGATTGGCCAGTGACTGGCCAATTTTACCACTTCCATGGAGTATGGGAGCTTACCTACGCAATCTATTCATAGTATTCGAAATCTGTTGTCCCTCATGCTATATGGATAGGGTAAAATAGGTCAGACTTAGCTTGGAAACAGAGGTGGCTTGTTTATAGAATGAGTATCATGTCAAGTGGTACCTTGTACACACAACCAGGAAGTGATTTGGTATAAATGAGATTATTATTGGGACAAGGTGTTTTATGCGGCTTCAGATGTAACCACACTTACACTTTTCAAACACCTACATAAAACTAAGGCTGGATGCCGACAAATTTCTATGAATGAAAGAACAAAGTAAGAATGTGGAGCTATGAAGTTATGCATTTCATTTTTCCCAGGTATTGTTAAAGGATGAGGTGATGACGGATTTACTGAGACATGCTTTCTTTTGTTTCCAATACTGTCTCCAAAATCCAGGCGTTTTCATTCAAAACTGTCGCGATTGTTAGTGCCAAAGCATTGCTTTACAGATCAGGATGGAAAAACCTTATGAGTGATGATGTTAACGCTCAATAAACCTGGACGCATGCTGAACTAAATCCATTTCTTTTCAGTGGTTAGAGCACAGTTAAAGTGAAAAGCAACTTTTGGTAAAAAATTGCTGTAAACATAACTCAGTGCGGAACAAGACTTTTTGTAATCTAATTTTATCAAAAATAACCTTTCCATATTGATTTGAAGCCAGCTACATACACAGACTGGCTGTACTAAACTCAGATTGTACTTCTTAGGCTTGGCATCTGAACACAGGCTACCGAAACTTTCCAATTTTTCATGAGCTGCACAATACAGAAAACCTTTCTACTGCTTTTCAATTGCTTGAATCATTCAGCCCCATCTGTGGTATATTTACATTTCCTACAGGGGCACTCTATTGGTCTGTTCGTGTGGTGGGCCAGTAAGAATCATTGGTAAATAAATTCAAATTAGCCCCTGCATAGGGAGCAAGGGGTTAATAAGGCTTTGGGAAGGGGAATGCAAACACTATTAAAAACAAGACAAAAAAACACACCTTTTTTCCCCTAAGGCAGAAACCACACTTACAGAAATAGCGCATGTTTACCCACATCCACAATCACTTGGCACATCAACAGGATGACTTTGCAAAGGATTGCTTAGCATGGCAGTAGGATGGAGGGGGTCGGTGGTGAACTCAGGAAGCACAGAAATGTCAAGGGGGAGGCAGCCACTTGGGGTGGGAAGGAGATGGGGGCCTCAGGTTACCTTTACCCCGGGGCCCCATTGTGGTTGAACTGGCCCTGTGTATAGGGAAGTAGGGAGGGAGGCACTCGGGGAGGGAAGCGAGCCACCCTTTAGAATCAGAATCAATTTTTCGTATTTCGCCAAGCATGACTTGGAATTGGCACATACAGGGCTTGATCATAGGATAGGACACAGAATACATTAGAGACACTATTTAACCATAACAAGGAGAATAAACCTAAAGTGGGGCTCTGAGGGGGGCGAGGGGGAGAAGGTTAGTGCGTGAGCAGAGTTCTTAGAGTTGACAGCTGCAGGGAAGAAGCTGTTCCTATGTGTTGAGGTCCTGGTGGAGATTGACCAATACCTCCAGCCCAAAGGGAGTTGACTGAAGAAGCAGTAACCTGGGTGAGAGGAATCGTTAGCAATCCTGAGTGCTCTGGAGCACAGTCTAAAGTTGTAGGAGAGGTACCGAGGGGGAAGTGGTATCCCGATGCTCCATTCCACTAATCTGATGACCGTCTGTAGTTTGCATCTGTCGCTGGCGGAAGAGCCAGCATACCAGACCAACATCAGGCACCTGTAGGCTCTTAGCTACAGTGCCTTATGGTAAATCTGTTCCTGCCTGCAGCAAAACTCGGCAGTAATTCTAATAGCTGAAGATCAGCTAATGTATGCTGATCATGGATGGTGTGTGCTTTATTATATGTTTATAACTTTCAGTTGCTAAGCAGAGGGTCAGGGGGCTGTAATGCTAGGTACACACGGTGTACCGCTGTAGCTTGTCGCTAGCACACCAGGGACATGTGCGCAACAGCTCGGCGACAGGTCCCTCTGTACAGCAGCCGTACACACGGCGCACAGAGGGACAAAGATGCGGCGGAAGCTGCCGGCGATTGGCCACGCTCTGCCTAGCGACAGTTCGTGGCGCGCGCGTTATACACATGGGGGACCTGTCGCCGCAACACGCACGTGCACCGTGGAAATCACTGACCAGGGCCTCGAAGGTGGTCAGAGGGCCACTGTACACATTCTACATTCTCGGCCAAGAACCATCTAGCATGTGTACGAAGCTTAAGGCACACTTTTTACAACCTCTGCATTTGATGTAAAAACTGTGATTACTGGCTATCGCACTGCACAGCTGCACCACAGGAGGTGGCCTGACATGTGAGCACTGCAAAGGCCATTAATGAATAAGGAACCCTGCACTGTTTCCCTATTCATTTCAATAGATCTGTGTCCAGCCAAGCATAACTCTAGGTACACAGACCAGAGCAATAGATTACTTCTTCCTTGCATTATTGCTGCTTGCCTTCTACTTAGGGCCTGTGCACATTGAAAATCACCAAGTGCAATCACAAACGCAGTGTGATGCAATAGCATTTTTTAAAAACACAGTGCAAAGCAGCCAGTGTGTACTTTGCCATGGGAGGTTGAACTGTATACTTGTCAGGCAGTTCAGTATCCTGGCTGCCAGCCACAAGCACCATTCGGCTGCAATTACATGCAGCCAAATGGCAGTGTTAATAACCCTGCGCAGGTCACATTTGACACATAGCAACTTTACCCAGAGGCCAAAAAACGGTCTCATGTCACGCCTGAAGTCAGCAATCGCCGTGCTCAGATGCAACTTCATTGAGGAGTGCCTATCCTCCACCTGTGCCAAACACTAGCAAGCGCCTGGCGAATGGGAGTACCTGACAGGCGGTGAATTCAATAATGAATAACCTAAAAAAAATTAGATACCCATGCTAAACTCCTATTGTATATCAGGGATGACGTAAATCTTGATAAGGTATGCTGTTGAAGAGTCATTCCCATTGGAAGTAAGCCTTTTTACTGTAACGATCGGTGTAACACAGAGAGGGTCTGATTACCGGTGATCCTGCAGTATCACAGAGAATGCAGATATATACCCGATTATTGATGATCTGCAGTATCACCGATAATCAGATTTATCTTCTAACCTCTGGACACCTGAGGGATGAGAGTGTTTGGTGCAACAGTAATACTTTGAGGAAAGCACCTGAGAGATAAGTGCTAGGCAGTGAGAGATACTGCTCTAGATCAGATTCCTTCCACAGGTCTGATGCTCCCCAAGGGGCGGAGCCAGACTGAGAGAATGGGAAGGACAGAACGTGAGTGACACCAAGGAGCAGCGTCACCAACGGATCTGTGAACTATCTCTCAACAGGAGAGATAGTTCTCGAGGTCGGACAGGCCAGGTCGTAAACACATGGACAGATGCAGTACAGAGACAGGAGACAGATGCAGAATCCTGGGACTAGCAGAGTTTGGCAACCAGGTATCAGAAAGACAAGGTACAGAATCAGAGATCAGAAGAATGGTCAGGAAAGCAGAAGGTCAAAACAGATAATCAACAATGCCTAGACTTGAGTGTGAGCTCCAAGATTCTCACACTCCAGGGACTGAGCTAGATAATAACAACAATACAGATGGTACAGAATTCCTAGACTAAGGTGTGAGTTCCTTGGCAATCAACACCTTGGAAACTGGTCTAGATAAGAATACAATAATAACAGAATTCCTAGGCTAAGGTGTGAGCTCCGTGATCATCAACACCTACGAAACTGTCTAATAACACAGATACTGACAAGGTCTGAGTGCTACCATGTAGTGATCGCAACGACAGACACCAGATGAATGACCAGCACCCAGTATATATACACTAGCGCTCTCCAGCGCCTCCACTAAGTGCTGGACCAATGAAAGTTGCAGTATTTGTCAGCTGACCGGCTTGGTCAGCTGACCCCCTTCTGACTGCATAAAGGGCCTGCCTCTCTGCGCGCGCGCGTCCTCCTAAACCAATGTGGACTATCAGTCCCAGCCACACCAGTCATGTGTTGTAATGTTTCTGCGGTGTTGGATGCGGAAACCGCCGCACCACTGTCCGTGCGTGCGGCGTTTCCTCCGCATTCCGCATTGCTGAAAGGAGCAGGGCTATGCGCGCAACTTGCCGCATTGGACGCGGAATCCGCCGCCCTGTTGTCAGAGCATGCAGCGGTTTCTCCGCGCTCCACCTGTGCGCCAGCTGCTCTGTTGAACGCGGAGTCAGCCGCCTCACTCTGAGTCTTAGCGGCGGCTTTTCAGCGTTTCCTCACATTTACCCTTTCAGTTATTTTATACAACTATCAAGTGCTTTTTCCTACACCGCCTACCAATGTCTGCCATGAAAGTCAAAGGGCCATAATTAGCGTAACTTAAATATTCTTCAGTTGGGTTCAAAGGTTGCTTGCTTGAACTGGACAAAATGAATACCTTTGAAGTCAGTAGGAAACAAATTTTGATGATTAGTTTTAGTCTCCGGAGAGCAATTAGAGCATATATATATATATATATATATATATATATATATCACACTTCTAAAGTACTTAGGTCACATTAAGATTAATTCTGTGTTTTCTTATATAAGGGAATTAATATTGCATACTAATTACTCATATATACCCCAACATTTATAAATAAGTTTACCTAATTAGAAAATGGGACAAGTATACATTAATACCCATATTTTTTGCACTATAAGACACACCTAGGTTTAGAGGGCAAAAATCAGGGTTAAAAAAAATACTAAACCTGGTGTGTCTATTGTGCAGGGGCGTCTTATTGGACTTTTCCCCCCAAAACTGACTCTATCTAAGCTACACTCCCCAGCTACACTACACTAACCCCTGCTGCCACCACCAACTACACTACACTACACCAACCCCTGCTGCCACCACCAACTACACTACACTGCACTAACACCTGCAGCCCCCCCTTGAGGTAAGCTCTTATACTACAGTGATAAAATTGGTCAACCATTGGCTAATCAAAATTAGTCACAATGGTAGTCACATGACTATTCTTTAGAATAAAGTCATTATATGCAGGTTACAAAAGCTTTCACTACAGGTCCGCTTTAAGCACAGTAAGTGAAAAAAAGAGTTACTGCTAGCTTTAGACTGAGGCACCAGTTCATATATACATATACTAGGATAACCCCAGGTTAGAGAAGGAATGCAAAGAAATGAAATGGTAAGCTAGGGAATTAGCTTTTGCCATGAGGAGGTTAATCAGTAACATGGACGATTGCAGCACTGAAATGTTTATGTCAGAGCGCAGCTTGGCTTATGATTTTAGGGGTTAGACTGTAACACAAAACTTTTGGATGAACTCTCCAGAAAGACAAGAGCTGAATTCAGATAAATTGACTAGTCAGCCTATCAGGCACAAGTGTCTGTGGGTAAAATTGCATGGATATCATGCACATTTATACTTGTAGCTGGGAATACATTATAGCCAGCTGTTTGCTGTTGACATCTCAACCTGCTGTGGTTGTCCTGGGATATATGAGAAATACCAAGCATTTCTAAAATCACACAAACATATGGAAAAACCTGAAAACCGGTTATCTTACCTTGAGCTTAAAAATGATATTCAAACTGTGGCGTGCAAGAATCCTGAGTAAATATGGCTATAAAGGCGAACCATTGGGATGTAAATGGAAACTTCATATGCTGAAATGATGTTTAATATTTCTATTAAATGAGAACTCCACCTATCACCACCTGGCAGTGTGAGTGGAAGTATAAGCAAATATGTATAGCAAACATGTCTCTCAAACAGCCATTGTTAGATCTACTTGCTTGAACAAAAAATGTCATAGTGCCATACCTCCCAACTTTTTGACATGAGAAAAAGGGACACTTAAGACACACCCCTGCCACACCTGTAACCAGACCCGGCACACCCTTAAGGTGGCCACACACCATACAATTTTTTAAATATCTTTTCAATTCAAGAATTGCAATCAATTTTTCTGACTGTAACATTTAAAAAATCTGACCAATGTACCACACACATGTTAAATTTTTCCTCAATTATGACACCATTCAATTCAATTTTGATAAAAATTGATCAGAAAAAGCCAACACTCCCAATCTTCTTTTATTAAATAAAACGGGAAATTCGATCAGATTTCTCGAACGAATGAAAAAAGCTTCCAATTTTTCAGGACAACCAATCGTAATTATCAAATTGGTGTAAAATAGGATCACTTAATTGTATGGAGTGTGGCGACCTTCAGTCATGCCTACCATAAAGATTTCACAAGAAAAACATGTTTTATAATTCAAACCAAATTAGTTTTCCTTCATATTAACACTGGAAAATAAGGAATATATCCCCTTAAAAGATGGGAATAAAGTAGAGCCAATTAAACAAATGTTTCAATAGAAAAATATGTACATTTACATAAACTGTACATCAGTCTTAAAAGGGACAAATGAGGAAGAAACAGCGATTTACTTACCAAAGAGGGACTGTTCCTCCGAAAGAGGGACAGTTGGGAACTACGGTATGTAGTGCTGCTCATACAAATATGCACTGCACTTACTGTTGCTGCGACCACCAGGAAGCTTCTAGTTGGACAATGCAGCACATACATTGTAGTATGTTGCAGGGGGTAACTACATAGAGCTGCCCCCTGCAATGATCTGTCAACTGACCCCCCATCAAGAAGTATTTATCTGAACTCCATCCCCAGGGGTGGCCTTCTCCTGTAAGCAGGGCCTTTTCTAGACTTTTTTTGCTGCCGGAGGCAAACTTGTAAGGATGCGCCCCGCCCCCTTTTCCCCTGGTTTGGGGTGATCGCACAGCAACCAAAAATTTTCATCCTCAGTATAGGTAGGTAGGTATAGGTGCCCCCTGTATAGGGGGAAGCCAAGTATAGGTAGCCAGTAAACTTGCCCCAGTATAGGTAGCTAGTATAGTTGCTCCCAGTATAGGTAGCCAATATTGTTGCCCCTGTATAGGTAGCCAGTATAGTTTCCCCCAGTATAGGTAGTATAGTTGCCCCAGTAAAGTTGCAAGTAAAGATGCCCCAGTATAGGTACTGTAGTTGACCCAGCATATGTTGTATATTTGCATCAGTATTGGTAGTATAGTTGTCCCAGTATAGGTAGTATAGTTGCCCCAGTATAGGTAGGTAGCTAGCTAGTATAGTTGCCCTAGTAGAGACAGTATAGTTGTCCCAGTATAGGTAGTATAGTTACCCCAGTATAGGTATCTAACATAGTTACCCCCAGTATAGGTAGTATAGTTTCCCCAGTATAGATAGCATAGTTGCCCCAGTATAGGTAGTATAGTTGCCCCAGTATAGGCAGTTAGTATAGTTGCGCCCAGTATAGGTAGTATAGCTGCCTCAGTCTAGGTAGCTAGTATAGTTTCCCCAGTATAGGTAGTATGGTTGCCCCAGTATAGATAATATAGTTGCCCCAGTATAGGTAGTATAGTTGCCCCAGTATAGGCAGTTAGTATAGTTGCCCCCAATATAGGCAGTATAGTTGCCTCAGTATAGGTAGCTAGTATAGTTGCCCCAAGTATAGATAGCATAGTTGCCCCGGTATAGGTAGTATAGTTGCCTCAGTATAGGTAGCCAGTATAGTTGCCCCAGTATAGGTAGTATAGTTACCCCAGTATAGGTAGGTAGCTAGCATAGTTGCTCCAGTATAGGTAGTATAGTTGCCCCAGCATAGGTAGGTAGCTAGTATAGTTGCCCCAGTATAGGTAGTATAGTTGCCCCAGTATATGTAGCTCATATATTTGCCCCCAGTGTAGGTAGTATAGTTACCCCAGTATAGGCAATATAGTTGCCCCAGTATAGACAGTTAGTATAGTTGCCCCCAGTATAGGTAGCCAATATTGTTACTCCTGTATGAGTAGCCAGTATAGTTGCCCCAATATAGGTAGCTAGTATAGTTGCCCCTAGTATAGGTAGTATAGTTGCCCCAATATAGGTAGCTAGTATAGTTGCCCCAATATAGGTAGCTTGTATAGTTGCCCCAGTATAGGTAGCTAGTATTGTTGCCCCAGTATAGGTAGTATAGTTGCCCTAGTATAGGTTGTATAGTTTCCCCCAGTATAGGTAGTATAGTTGCCCCAGTATACATAGGTAGCTAGTATAGTTGTCCCAGTATAGGTAGCATAGTTGCCCCAGTATCAGTTGGCCCAGTTGCTCCTCCCCCCCCTTGCATGCCGCTGCTACACAGACCTCAGATCAGAGCGACCCGCTGTGCCACTGTGACAGGAGTGCAGCTCCCGTAGCAGCGCGAATACAAGAAGTAATTACCTCCTGTTTATGCGCTGCTATGGGAGCTGCTCTCCTGTCACAGCGGCGCAGCGGGTCGCTCTGATCTGAGGTCTGTGTAGCGGCGGCATACAAGGGGGCTGGAGACTATCAAAAAGGAAGCAGCCTGGGGGAATGGGGGGCGTACGAGATAACGCTCCAGCGCCAATGCCACCTGGCGCAAAAGCTTCAATTGGCATCATAGGCGGGGTGGCTCTGCCTGTCTGTAATACAGCGCAGCCAGCAGGGTTTTATACTGTACCTGCTCCGGGCAGCAAAACTCAATCTTAGGCTACATTCAGAGGAGGGCTTTGCAGTGCGTTGCGTCGGACAATATAATTGCATGCAGTTATGTTTTAATGCTACGTTCATACTGATGCTTTAGCAGTGCGGTGCGGGAAAATTCATTGGCATAACACAGTGCATGCAGTGCAGTACTGCATATCACATGCCTTAACATGCATACTTTGTAAGCCCTGTATGCTTCACCGTATGCATCATACTGCACACATAATTTGTGATGCAACTTTTCCTCTCTTTAGCGTTGGAATCCTGATTTTGCATGATATGCAATAAAACACCCCCTGTGAACGTGGCCTTATGCTTTAAGTTAAAGCCTAGCCAAATCATTACTACAATATCTTACTTTGTCTAAAAAAATCAAAAAGATACACTGTGTGTCACACGCCCCCTAGTGGCTGGACCGCACAATGCCTTCCAATCGGTTTCAGCACACAAACCATCCAATCTCGTGGACGGAATCGATGAGCTGAAACCGCTGGCATTTTGGCAGCAGACAGACCAGACGGAGGCGTGCGAACTATTAAACACAAAATACTAGGCTGACACCACCTCTTTTTGACGGGAAGAGGAGCCCCAAAACCTAACTAATACCTGCAAATAGAACAGTTAAAACACACCCTGTTATGACTAATAACAATTCTCAGTAGCGGTCTTAAGAAGCTAGAATTCGGTTTGTGCGGCTGAATAGCAGGGGTAGCTGAACAAATAAATGACTTTTAGAAATCTTTTATTATGCATGCACTATAAATAATTAATATATACAGAAAATCATTGAAATCAACAATTATAGAGACAATAATAGCGCAGTATGAAAATAAAAATAAGGGAAGGAATAAACGCATACTTAAGATCAGGTTAGAAAAGAAATGCTAAGTCCTTGGTTTCAGAATCAGGCAACTCAGCGCCAAAATCCAAACAAGCCGGATGCCAGCATGTCCTCAAGCTGGCAAGGATGTAATTGGGATGATGTTTCAAAGTGGAGGACATTGATTTTGGGTCCTCTGCCATTTTTATACCCCTGACACAGTAATAGGAAGCGAGGGCGGGAACAACACACCCCCTTAGAACATGAGATGAGCCCTCCACCTTCTCCTGGGGACCAAAATCATTTGTAACCATATATGGGCTCTATCTCACAGAACCGTGCAGGTCAGGGCAGATTTAATAACATTTTCAGGTCAGTCCGGATTTATCCAGCACAATGATACCAAACACGAGGGGTAGGACCCCTGTGGTATCACCAGGTTATTTTGTAACTCCCTAATGTACAGTCCATAACTCAGAATGTTCTGGAATATTCTCAGTACCAGTGCCAGGCAAGGTCCGACACACTCTGCGAGTTTGAAGGGCCTGGCAGCTTTGCAACACAGGAAATATGACAAATATAGCAGTTTATGGATTATTATAGACATCTAAGAGTTACGGCAGGTCAGTTCTAGGTGAAGGACTCAGCTGGGTGTCTTTGAAGCTAAGACAGCAGAGCTAAGTGTCAGCTTCCCTGCTGAGATCGGGGTCGAGGAGTCCCGCTTTCTCTCCTTTAAATTGGTTCTGTCAAGCTCCTATCTGACTTCATCTGATGGATGGGTGCTTAACACAGCTGGGTGCCTAGGACGCTTCCATGCTGAAGTCTTCCTGCCATTTGTTGAAAGGAAAACAAGCTGTCTTTTAAAAGAAGAAATGTCATTCTGATCACTGCAATGACTGCGCACATCTAACCGGGAAGCGATCAGAAAATTGACTGCGCAAATCTTCCCGATTCGCCTGCATTTCTCATGACTGTTCCGTGACAGCCCTCCCTGGGGTGAAGGCACATAGCCATACATCCACAAGATGTGTGACGTTGCCGCTAATCTGGCTGACGGGTCTCGAGCTGCCGGTACGGCGGGACAACTCATGGGAGCCTGCAGCTCGGTTTATCTGGACAGGTCGCTGTCCTTTACCCTTAGGATTGACCCAACATGGACCGTTCTGGACAGGGCAATTAAGCCACCGCATTCGGATGTGGGGTCTGTCAGGACTGCCGACAACGGGCAGTTGGTCAAGTAGGTCAACAGCCAACCCACGCAACGGCTTCTTGGTAAGTGGCAGTGGACCTATAGGAACCCTGCAGGAATTCCTGGATCTTCCCAGCCCCTGACAGATGGCACATGTCTTGCAGTAATTTTCTACATCCATGTTCATCCTGGGCCAATAAAACTGTTTTCGAATACAGGCAAGTGTCTTCCGGACCCCCAAGTGCCTGACCAGAGGGCTGTCATGTGCAGAGTGTAGCACATGCCCCCTGAATGCACTAGGTACCACAAGCAACTTGGTATTGGGATGCAGTTTATCTGTAGTGGGCTGCACAGACACACTGTACAGTCTCCCACCTTCCCAATATACCTTGAAAGCGGCCTCGTCTGCCAGGGGCTCAGAGGCTTGCTGCCTGAGCGCCTCCAGGCTTGGGTCACTTTATAGCGCTGCAGCACTGTCAGTTTCAGCTAGCTGGCTCATGTCACATGAAGTCAGTGGCTGAAAGTTCTCACTTCTGGGGTCAGCACTGAACGAGGAGTTCGGTACTGAGCCCATAACCCTTGCAGCTCTCTGGGTGACTGCCAGCACAGGCACAGCATTACAATCATTGACGTTTTTCACATCATTGACACATGCATTAATGACAGTGACAGGTACAGTAACATTTTCATCACAGACAGTTTGTACCTTAAACACAGGTACCTCAGGTACTATTGAACCCGGTACCCTTGAACTGGGCACCTTCAACCCACCTCCCCCTGGTGCTTCCCCCAATGTGTAAAGTACCTGGTGGTGGGCGGAGAGACCGTCTCCTTCCGTGAGCATCGGGGCGGTTGCGGCAGGTTCATAATAGGACACAAGCTTGTCCAAATCAGTCCCCAACAACACAGGGACCGGGAGATCATCCTCAAACCCAACAACCCCTTCTTGAACCCCCACCCCCCAGTCGAGCTTCACTCTAGCTTGGGCTATGTTAAAAAGGGTGCCCTTTACTCCAGTAAGGGCAAGGGATCGATTGGAGCTGATGCTCTCCTTTGGAACAAGGTGTAAGTGAACTAACGTGATGTCTGCTCCGGTGTCTCAGAATCCAGTGACAGTCTTGTCGTTCACTCTAACAGGCTGATGCTGGTCGGTTCTGACGCGGATTTCCTTTCCGCGGGCAAACAAAACAAGATCTGATGATCCAGGCTGTGGTTCACTGGCTGGTTGCATCTGCCGTGGGTGAGATACAGGTACTACAGGTTATCCAGGTGCTGGCGGTGTCTGCCTCCACTCAGGACAGTCGAATTTCATGTGATAGGTGACCCCCTCAGGTGCTGCAGGCCTGGGCGCCGCAGCTGCACTGGGTGGCCTCTGTGGCCGACGGCTCACAGGGCAGGAAGGTCTGCCAGGGTATGGGGCTGACCTCCTCTCCAGCTAGATGGTGCCATTCTGCGTGTGTCAGGCAACCGGGTAGTCACAAAGGTCTCAGCGCGGTCCCTTCCACTCCAGCACAAACTGTCATACATCAGCAGGGCAAATGTTCAGAAACTGCTCTAGTACTATCAAGTCCTCTAGGTCATCAAAAGACCCTTTGGTGAGGCCTAGAGTCCACTGACGGCATGTGGTGTGTAAAGTGCTGACCACATCCGGCTAAGAGTCCGTAGGCTTTTTCTGACAGGACCTGAACTGTTTACGCTAGGCCTCTGGCGTCAGCTGATATTTGGCAATAATAGCGTCTTTTATAGCGTTATAGTCATTATCCTTTTTCACAGGTAACTCCACAAAAGCATCAAGCGCTTTGTAGCGCAGCAAGGGTGTCAGATGTCTGGCCCACTGGTCTTGGGACAGACGATACTGACAGCATGCTTTTTCGAAAGATCGCAAAAACATGTCAATATCAATGTCTTTTTCAAAAGAAGCAAATTTAAACTTTGCACTTACAGGTAATGCGGCTCTTTCAGCAGGGAGGCTGGGCGATGAACTCCGGCTGGCCTGTTGTACTTTGGCCAGGTTCAGTTCATGTTGACGCTGGCGCTCTCGCTCGGTGGCATCTCTCTCCGCTTGGCGTTCTGCAGCAGCAGTGGCAGCAGCTTGGCGTTCTGCAGCAGCAGCGGCTTGGCGTTCTTCCCGCTTTTGCTCCGCCATGTACTGCAGGTACTTTTCCAGGTCAGTGTCCATCAGCTTTTGTAATGCCTGCTGCATTACCGGGTCCGCACAAATGGACAGTCCAGTACTGGTCGGTTCAAGGCGAGTACTCAGAAAAGCTCTGAGACCGGGGTCTATACTGTCGGTCTCCTGCGTAGCCGTTGCAGCAGGGCCCTCAGGATGCTCAACCTCTTTACCTATAGGATCTTCAGTCTCTGGTTCCCCTCGACTTGAGTCAGATGGGCTGGTGTCCTCCTCAGTGGACACATCCTGCTCCTGCAGTTGCTGGGTATCCCATTAAAACAAGTCTCTTATAATTTCCTGTTTTGTCTTGCGGAGGATGTCAATGCCCCTCACTTCACAAAGATTTTCCAGATCTGCTTGGCACATGTTCTTGTAATTCCTGGACATTTTCACGCCAAATAAAATAAAACTTTTGGGGAGGGGTACTGGGCTACACAGTCTCTCTGTATATATAAATAATATATTGCATTCAGCTACAACACCAACAAATTAGTTCATTTCTCGACAGGGCTAATTTGATAGCGCTATCTGAGATACGTTCAGCACAACACAGATCCCAAACGCTGCCAAACACTTTTGACTGCGCAAATCTTCCCGATTCGCCTGTGTATTTCTGTTATAGTACAGGTTAGTCACAGCTAAATAATGTACAGGTTATCTCCGGAAAACAACTATATTTAATAAGTGGGGGGGAGGAAATAATAATTTGGGAACAGCCAAGCAAAACTCCTAGCTAGTGATTTTCTAAAACAAAAGCACTTTGTGAGGCGCATAGCCATTCGTTATAATAAACTGAGAATGTGGATCACAAGCTGAATTGGGGCTGAGATCTGTGATGCAGTTCACGAGGAATTCATATAAAACCAAACATGGAACCGCTTTTGGCAGAGCATCACCTTAAACACTTATACAATAAAAAATTTTACAGCTTTCAAAATGCTTGTTGAATGCCACTTTTTGTTCAGGAAGTTTTTCTTTATTTACACATTACAGAAACATTAAGGGTGAACAGAAATCATGTGTCAGAGTGCTGAGCATTTGTCTGTCATTTTAATCACATTTGAATGACAGTTCAAACCGCACGGCTTTGCTTTCCAAAGGAGATTATCTCAGGCACTATAAAGCCTGGAAAAGATCTGTAGAAATGAGGGGATATTACAGCGTCCTAAAGCAAACTAAGGCCTAAGCTTCTAATGTTTTGCAGCTGAAAATCTGGCTATATCATTCCTTGCATGCATACACTACCATTATGATGCTTCTTCCTCATTAATCTGAGTGATGTTGCCACATTTGTCAACCGCTCATCATGTCATTTAGGGATTAAACCCCATTTCACTGTGTGCTGCTTTGCTAAATCCAGATTTATGTCCATTCAGTTACCCATTTTTGTAAAAGGAGGATTATCTTTGTGCATATGTGAATTGGTGGATGACCATTTATATAGGATAGGTGGGTTTCAGAGCAGGACGATGTATAAAATAGGGTCTGGCTGTTGCTTTGCTAACCAAACTGAATTGAAATTAGGAGCATTTCATTCATATTTACAACCTTTGAAGTGCTGTGGCCTCCCCACTTTGAGGTAGCTAAGGAGCTATGGGCCCCATTGTTAGTTTTATGTTGGGTCCCTGAAGTAAACACAATTGTTTGTGCACTGTAAAATTTAGTGGCTGCACACTGTTAAAGAGGAACTCCAGTGAAAATAAATGTAATAAAAAAGTGCGTAATTCTTACAATAATTATGTATACATGATTTAGTCAGTGTTTGCTCATTGTAAAATCTTTCCTCTCCCTGATTTACATTCTGACATCACATGGTGACATTTTTACTGCTGGTAGATGATGTCACTGGAAGGAGATGCTGCTTGCTTTTTTGGCAATTGGAAACAGCTGTTATTTCCCACAATGCAACAAGGCTCCCATAGTGTGATGTCAGTACCTCAGTGCTATAAGGGGTTTCACCACAATATCAGCCATACAGAGCCCGTTGATTATCTGTTTGAGAAAAGGAATACTGATTGGGATGAAGTTCAATTCTTGGTTACGGTTTCTCTTTAAGTTTAGTGTCTGCACACCAGAGCCGGGACAAGGTCCTCCAGCACCCAAGGCTGAGACACCAAAGTGCGCCCCTCCATCCCTGCCACCCCAGCCATCACACACTGATTGCTATTAGACTAAGAGGCGCCACAGGGCCCACAACCTCCCCAACACCTTAATATCTAGTTATATGGCTTGCAGTCACTGCCATGTATCCCCTTTTCTTATTTCTTTCTGCTTCAAACACAATTAGGAATGACAGCTGAATGAATTCTGCGCCCCCTCCTACACTGCGCCCTGAGGCTGGAGCCTCTCCAGCCTATGCCTCGGCCCGGCCCTGCTGCACACTATAAAGTTTAGTGTCTGTACACTGTTAAGTTTAGTGTCTGCGCAGTGTAAAGTTTAGTGTATGGGCACTGTCAAGTTTATTGTTTGCACACTGTAAAATGTAGTGTCTGCCCACTGTAAAGTTTAGTGCCTGCACACTGTAAAGTTTAGTGTATGCATTGTAAAGTTTAGTGTCTGTGCAGTGTAAAGTTTAGTGGCTGCACACTGTAAACTTTAGTGTATGTGCATTCTAAAGTTGAGTGTATGTGTGTTTGCACACTTTAAAGTCTATTGCCTGAAAATAGTGCCAGCTGTTACTGGAAAGGATTTCATGTTCACTTTTGAAATGACAGCACCGGTGGGGTATGTGCATGGCTTAACAGCATCTAAAGCCTGGTACACACATCCAATTTTCATCCAATTTTGTTTGGCCAAGGACTGGCCAATTTTACCAACTCCATGTAATATGAGGGTCAACAGATTTTGAATACTATTAGCAGATTGTGAAGTAAACTCTCATACTTCATGGAAGTGGTAAAATTGGCAAATGATTGACTGGATGTGTGTACACACCCTCAATGTATGCATACACATGTGATAACCGAAACGGGGGCTAACAACCGTTTCATCCGAGGATTGTTCTGCGCGTACAGTGGCTGCTGATCGATCCTGCTCCCTGCCGGGAGTTGTTAAGGATCTGTCATGTTGGATCCTTAATGACCCCTAATGTCCAAGCTTGACCTCCTGGGCCCTCCTTCCAGGTACTACGGTTTGTCAACAAAATCTCACCATGATCCAGATTGTTGGCACAGTCCTCTGGGTCATAAGGTCAATGGTGTTAATTTCAACTTATGAATGTATGTTTAATATCTATTTATGACACCTGCATAGCATCTTTTATTGTAAATACTTGTTAAAAACCTTTAATAAAAACTTTGAAAAACACACACACAGGGCAAGAACTACACATATACTAACAGTGTGGACAGTAGAGTTGCATGTTCATGAAGATGGTGTATTTAGGCAGGGCTTCAGATTCCGCACAGTATTGGTTTAGTAATATATTTATTCATACATAAGAACTGAAAAAGGGGCAACTGAGAAGCAAAAAATGACAAAGGGACTTTTCTCAGAATGGGTTGATCGCTCCATATGTTGTGTTGAATGGAAGCCCCTTCACTTAGGTACATAACGATTGCTGTCACCCTATTATCTGCATACAAATGCTGTACTGTTGCACATTTTGCAAAGCTGCATCAATGTACGTAGCAAGCATGAAGCAAGCCTTGTCTCACACCATTCTCAAATTGGTCTGCATGGCTTTTGTCTTTGTAAGCTTCTTGTAAAGATGATGCACAAGAAAGCCTGAAAACAGTGGAACCTCAATCTTGTTGGCAGCAGTTTAGACTTTATTGGCTGTGAGTTGTTATTTTAATGGGACAGCACATTTACACTGGTATACAAGCTGTACAATCAAAGTGTCATATCTTCAGTGTTGTGCCATGAAAAGATGTAATAAAATATTTACAAAAATGTGAGAGGTGTACTCACTTTTGTGGGATATATTCCACCTTTCCAATCTGAAATTCTTTCCTCCACCACTTGGTTAAGATTTTAGCGTCAGGGTGGAGCAATGGATTGTACTGTACTAGGAAAGAACCAAAGCTGGAGATGACTGGTCACAGAAAACTGCAAGTAATAATGTTAGACATGTCCAAATCTGTAGTGCAAATGTACATAATATTTATGTAAACAATGTAAGGTGCTGCTGCATTTTCATTTCCATTTTCAAAAGTAAAATGAATAATGCAGTATAGATAGATGCATTATTGATGAGAAGGTGATTTTTACCACCTCTTTTGTATTTGCAGAAATATTTTAAAGTGGACCCCCAGGTACCATATAAATATTAACCTACAAGGGAGTAAATATAGTAACCTCTCATTTAGGACCCTCAACAATCCCTAGGGTTCAATTCACAAAGCACAACCACATGCAGAAAAACAGAAAACAGCTGATTTTACTGAACATTTTGTGAAATGTAAATTCACAAAGGCTGTTACTGCAACCAAAATTAGCCACTAGTTAGGTAAATTACCAAGTTCAGAGGTAAATTATCGACTAGTGAGGTTACTGAAGGGAGTTACAAAGGAGAGAGAAAGGGAAACAGAGGGTAGAGAAAAGAGGAAAGCAAATTCAACTATTCAGGAAAGCAAGAAGGTTAATAAAAACGTTTTCCTAATTTCAAGTGTTGTAATCCACAATAAATGTATGTAGTAATAAAGCGTGCATGAAATAGAGGCGCAAGGAAAAATGGGCACCAGGTAAAGCCGATATAAGTGTAAATGATAAATAAATGGGTGCTGGGTGAAGCCGATATGAGTCTAAACAATAAATACCGTTGTGAATTGGGAGCCAAATGAAAAAAAAAATATTTACAGTGGTAATGACAATAGTAAAACACTGCTTCGGTTTCTCTGTCGGGCGTTTCTCCCGTTCCTCCGTCGTCTAACACGCCGAGGATGGAATTGTCAGTGGCTCATAGGGTGGCTTTGTTATGCGCGTGCTTGCGCGCACAGACAGGACCTTTATGCGGGGAGGAGGCGCATCAGCTGACCAGCCGGTCGGCTGACGTCAGAGGAGACTCTCGGCGTTTCCGATTGGCTGATGGGTATGGGCGTGGCCGAGGGGTCTCCCCTGCTTCTTAAGCCTTCTGGAGTCACTTGCAATCTGTCTGCTGTTGTGAATGCTTCGTGTTAGCACTCAGACCTTAGATAGATCCGGTGTGCTTTGATCCGGGAGGAAACTGGGGATCTCACACAAGACTAGGATTTATTACTAACATTGTTGTTATATTGCTTGATATTCTGTGTTTGACTCTGGCTCTCTTCTGACTTCGCTTTCGCTTATCGATTCTGTACATCTGATTCTGTTGCTGACTCTGCCTGAATATCTCTATCCTCTTGCCTGCCGATTTTGTACTGTATCTGCCTGTCTGTTGCCGATCCGATCTGTCTGACCTCTCCACTCACCAGTGAGCCCTTGTCACTGGTGAGCTTCATTACTGATAGTACCCACCAGCTCCTCTGGTGAGGTTTTACCAAACTGATCAGTATTACAGTTGCACCAAGCACTATACACTTTTGCAACTACCTTGTTTGCTATACTTGTATTATTGGTGATTCTGCAGATCACCATATAATCAGGTATAGTGTCAGGATTATTGTTGATACTGCAGATCACACAATAACTAGACTCCTGTTATGCTACACCAATCGTTACATAAATATAAATGTTATTGATATTTTACTACAACTACACCTAACCCTGCTCTCACACAGAACCTCCCCCCCCCCCCCCCCGATGCCTAACCTTAAAGCGGTATCATCACCATAAAAATCAAATTTCAACAGCAACTGGTCTGAGTGTATTAAGTGATAAAGATGCTAATCCTGCATTCAAAACTTTTTCTGCTGTTATGATTTGGAGTTATCATATACCTTAGGAGCACTGGCTCTTTAGTAGTCGGTGCCAAAGAATTGCATGCTGGGGGTTCTTTTTATCTATAATATATTCCTCCTCTTCCCTTTATTTCGATGCCTGCTGCTTATCTGAAACCTGATCCCCTGCTCACTTGTGTTTCCAAGCAAGGCTGAGGTGACTCAGCGACTGGAGGAGACAAGAAAAAAAGTAAAGGGCAGAAATGACATCACAAGTTAGCCTTAACTGTGGGCAAAAGACATGGCCCCCACCAGGAACAGAATTCTCGTCATTTACTATATAACATTCACTGAAATCAAAACGTGGACAGTACAATACATGTGTTATGTAAATAGATCAAGTATTTATCTACTTATATATATGTGTTTTTTTTCCCTGGAATAGTATGGCTAATCCTACTGCTTTAAAAGCCCCTTCCTGACACCTACCCCTAAAACCCCCCTTCCTGACACCTAACTTTAAAACCCTCCTTCCTGATTCCTAACCCTAAAACTCACCTTCCTGATGCCTAACTATAAAACTCCACTTACTGACGCCTAATCCTAAAACCCTCCTCCCTGACACCAAGCCTTAGAACCCCCCTTCCTGGCACCTAAACTTAAAAACCCCCTTCCTAACCTTATAATTTTAAAAAGAGGAAAATTATTGACTAATGAGGTTACTGAAGGGTGTTATAAAGGAGACAGAAAGGGAAACAGAGGGTAGAGAAAAGTAAATTCAACTATTCAAGAAAGCAAGAAGGATAATAAAAACGTTTTCCTAACTTCACGTGTTGTGATCCACGATAATTTTATGTAGTAATAAAGCGTGCATGAAATAGAGGCGCAAGGAAAAATGGGCACCGGGTGAAGCCAATATAAGTGTAAATGATAAATAAATGGGAGCAGGGTAAAGCCGATAGAAGCCTAAACAATAAATACTGATGTGAATTGGGAGCCAAATGAAAACATATTTACAGTGGTTATAATGATAGTAAAACATTGGTAAATGTTATCATATGTTGCTACAACTAAATCTAACCCTATTCTCACACAGAACTCTACACCCTCCGACATCTAACTTTAAAGGGAATCTAAAGTGAAAATAAACTTATGAGATAAAAATTTGTATGTGTAGTACAGCTAAGAAATAGAACATTAGTAGCACAGATATCAGTCTCATATTGTTTCCAGTACAGGAAGAGTTAAGAAACTTCATGCAAACGAGCTTCTCTGAGCTTTCCAACTAATTTAGTTAGAGAGTAATGCTATTTTCTAAAGGTGGCCATACACTGGTCGATTTGCCATCAGATCGACCAACAGATAGATCCCTCTCTGATCGAATATGATCAGAGAGGGATCGTATGGCTGCCTTTACTGCAGTGCAAACAGATTGTGAAACGATTTCAGCATAAAACCGATCACAATCTGTGGAGCTGCCGCCGCCCGCCAGCTATACATTACCTGCTCTGGCCAGCACGAGTCCCCCTCTGTCCCCGCTGCTCCTTCTCCTGCTGGGCTCCGGGTTCTGGCTGGCTTCACTTCTTTCTGTCCGGGGAAGTTAAAACAGTAGAGGGCGCTCTACTGTTTAAACTTCCTGTCGGGACAGGAAGTAAGTGAAGCCAGCCGGAACCCAGCGGAGAAGGAGCAGCGGGAACAGAGGGGATACGCGCCAGCGGAGCAGGTAATGTATTGCCGCTAGCGTCGGTCGTCGGGCATTCGAACGCCGCTATCGACGCATTCCCGACCCGCCGGCGCTCGACCAAAATCTTCCGCATGGACCGATCGAAGGGAACAATTGATTTTGGAAGGAAATCGATTGTTCTGTCAGTGTTTGCGCAACGATTTCACAGCAGATCCGATCACAGTGATCGTATGTGCTGTATATTGGCGGGAAAATCGTTAGGTGTATGGGCCCCTTAAGGCACTTAACTCAACCTGTCTCTCACTGTTTCTTTTTTGTTTAAGTTTTTTTGCCAGGAGGTTCAAAGAGTCATTAGCTCTGCTCTGTTTCATCATTTAAAATACAAAGTGCAATTTGTAAACTGCAAATAGTAGAAAATGATGCAGTGTTATAGAAAAACAGCTATATAACTGAAAATAAAAATATGAGACTTTTCTTTGCTCCATAAATTATCCGTACTACACATACAACTCATTGGGCTTGATTCACAAAAGGGTGATAATTGAGTTATCACGCCTAAAAGCTTTGCACGTGCAAACTAGGGTTCTAAGTAGTTTGCACTCTAGTTTACACATGCAAACTAGGGTGCAAACAAGGGTGCAAACTACTTAGCACCCTAGTTTGCATGTGCAAAGCTTTTAGGCGTGATGACTGAGTTTTTAAGCGTGATAACTGAGTTATCACGCTTTTGTGAATCAAGCCCATTATATCATGTTTTTTTCTCTTCAGTGTTAATTTAAAACCCACTTCCTGACGCTTAACCCTAAAACCCCCCTTCCTGGCTCCTAACCTTAAACCCCCCTTCCTGACACCTAACCCTAAAACTCCTCACAAAGCTGAAGCAAAAGTGGACTATGTAAGGTTAATGCTATTAGAGTTATCCATTATGGGTAGGCACCAAGACTAGGAGGATTAATGTTACCTGAAAGGGTACGAGGGAGGGGGAGGGGTTACCAATGGTTGTTAGGTGTCAGGAAAATGTTAACAAAAGGCATGGTACATTAGTGAATGGTAAAAGGAGTAGCAGAACTGGATATATTTAAACAATTGGAAGGGAAGATGTACCATCTGAAACAATTAGAGTTGGGCCGAACCTCCGATTTTAGGTTCGCGAACCTGGTTCGCGAACTTCCGCGGAAGGTTCGGTTCACGTTAAAGTTCGCGAACCGCAATAGACTTCAATGGGGATGCGAACTTTGAAAAAAAAAAATAATTATGCTGGCCACAAAAGTGATGGAAAAGATGTTTCAAGGGGTCTAACACCTGGAGGGGGGCATGGCGGAGTGGGATACATGCCAAAAGTCCCCGGGAAAAATCTGGATTTGACACAAAGCAGCGTTTTAAGGGCAGAAATCACATTGAATGCTAAATGACAGGCCTACAGTGCTTTCAAACATCTTGCATGTGTATACATCAATCAGGTAGTGTAATTAAGGTACTGCTTCACACTGACACACCAAACTCACCGTGTAACGCAGCGCAAACAGCTGTTTGTGTAGTGACGGCCGTGCTGGACTGGTGCGCACCATGGCGAGAGTGCAGGTTTTGGTGGCTTTACAGCCCATATGGTCGCCTGGCTGATGTAGCTGAATGACAGAACAGTGACTGTCCAGCTGATCAAATTTGGTCTGACCACAATGAGGCAACGACCTTATTATCGTGGGTGTGCCCCCCGAGACACTCATCTAGGCGCCGGTCATTGCTTCATTGTGATACGCAAGCCCCTTCACCACGGCAAGGTAATGATCACGAAGGGGAATGGGCGCATGTACATGCCTTTTCTTTTGTTGTTGCAGCTGCCCGCAGTGCAGCCAGAAAAATTAGGCAGTCATGTACACGCACCAGAAAAATTATTACAGCGGCCGCTGCTAGCAGCGGCCTAAAAAATTCAGCAATCCGCCTGGAGTCCCGGACCCTGTTGGTGGTGGCGGAGAAGGTAGTCAAGCGGCCTGCAGGCAGACATGCTGTGTGGAGGGACTGGGAGCGACTTAGTCTTCTTGGGGCAGGCCAGGCAGCCAGTCACACGGCGTGCAGGCAGAGATGCTGTGTGTGCGGGGACTGACTTAGTCTTGGGGCGGGCAGCAGCCCTCCGGGATCCATGCCTCATTCATTTTGATAAAGGTGAGGTACTTAACACTTTTGTGACTTAGGCGACTTCTCTTCTCTGTGACAATGCCTCCAGCTGCGCTGAAGGTCCTTTCTGACAGGACGCTTGCGGCAGGGCAGGAGAGAAGTTGGATGGCAAATTGGGACAGTTCTGGCCACAGGTCAAGCCTGCGCACCCAGTAGTTCAAGGGTTCCTCATCGCTGTTCACAGCAGTGTCTACATCCACACTTAAGGCCAGGTAGTCGGCTACCTGCCGTTCCAGGCGTTGGTGGAGGGTGGATCCGGAAGGGCTACGGCGAGGCGTTGGACTAAAGAACGTCCGCATGTCCGACATCACCATGAGATCGCTGGAGCGTCCTGTCTTTGACTGCGTGGACACGGGAGGAGGATTAGTGGCAGTGGTACCTTGCTGGCGTTGTGCCGTCACATCACCCTTAAAGGCATTGTAAAGCATAGTTGACAGCTGATTCTGCATGTGCTGCATCCTTTCCACCTTCCGGTGAGTTGGTAACAGGTCCGCCACTTTGTGCCTGTACCGAGGGTCTAGTAGTGTGGCCACCCAGTACAGCTCATTCCCCTTGAGGTTTTTTATACGGGGGTCCCTCAACAGGCAGGACAGCATAAAAGACGACATCTGCACAAAGTCGGATCCAGTACCCTCCATCTCCTCTTGCTCTTCCTCAGTGACGTCAGGTAAGTCAACCTCCTCCCCCCAGCCGCGAACAATACCACGGGAAGGTTGAGCAGCACAAGCC